>NC_034600.1:8552830-8559536 GCF_900095145.1 Mus pahari | reverse complement strand
GTGGGTGGGTAGGGGAGCAGAGGTGGGGGGAGGGTATAGGAAACTTTCGGGATAGCATTTGAAATGTAAATAAAGAAAATAATAATAATAATAATAATAATTAATTTAAAAAAAAAGAAAGTTTTCCTAGATTACGTTTATAAGTATGTTGAACCTTTTGACACAAATGCACACACACATGGTTTGCATCTCTTGATGCATCTTATCTGAAGCAAGTGCTGCTTACACATCTCGTCACTGCCAATGGCAACTACCTGTGCATTGTAATTCGGCCAAGGCAGCCTCCTCTAAAGTTATACTTGGAAGTACTCATAAATTTTTACACACAATTTTAGTACCCACTGATAGTTTCTACCAGGAAATGTGACAGTGATGTCCATAAATGGTGGCTTTCTATTTGTATCTTTCATCCTACATTTTTCCACCACAATTCTACCATTATGAAAGCTGTTTTCTTCTGCTACCTACTCATATACTCAATCATTGATTTACTACTATAGTAGATAAATTTTCTATATTCATAACTAGCAGCATCATTAACACTCTCCTGAAATAGTCTCACTTGTAGTCATTACAGGTTTCTTTGAAGTGGCTCATGTATTTATCATCCTGCTAGCAATTATATATACTTGTTTTTCAATGCAAAATGTTCCAAGCCCATCTTGTATTTTTTCTACCCAGATCTATAATCAATCATTTCTCAAAAAGTCCTGACCACTTGCATTAGAGAAATTGTATTTAGGAACAAAGATTGGGACCTTTTGTGTGTTAATTACGTATTGTTGTTGTTGTTACACCTGCTATTGTTTCTAGGCCCCCATAGCAGACAGGTGCAGAACACACAAACACACATTTAACCATTTGTATTTCTATGTACCTCAACACACACACACACACGCACATAACAATTCAAAATTATATCTGTGGCATATCAGGACTTAGTATATAGCATTTCCCTTTTCTATATTTAAACACCTTTTTCCTACTGAGATATTTAGGTCTCAGTATCTATAGTATATTTACTTATTTCCTAGTTGGCTCTCAGCATATTTACATGTAGCTTACTTAGCATACTTTCAAAATCGACAGTCATGCTCTGAAGTATATTTCTGCACATCCTCTTGATCTTGATGTTTTTGGTTTGCAGTCTAGGGAGAACTGTACTGGAAGAAGGATTTTCTTAGAGAAATGTTCCTTTCTCCTCACCTTTTCGCTCTTGTCCCTATTCTTGTTGACTGTTCTCACTTATAGTCAGACTCTTACCAATCTTATTAGAGTCCAAGTTTTTATTTCTTTTGTGCAAATTAGTAGACTCTGCCTGATTTGTTACAGCTCTTTATTTCTCACAAGAAATATTGCATTCTACTGACACTTTTTTTTTAAGTTTTGTTACATAAACTTAATAATTTAGCTTGTAAAATTTCTACATTAACTTCTAGGCATCTCTCTCTCTCTCTCTCTCTCTCTCTCTCTTTCATACACACACACACACACACACACACACACACACACACAATGACAGGCTATCCTTTGTGTGAATGATCTATAGTTTTTTCAACTATACACCTACTTGTGGGTTTAATGTTTTAATAATTATATAACTATAAATAATGCTACAATATATAGTTATGTATCTATGTGTTTAACAATGTTAGAAACAGACCTGGGATTAAAAGGTTGTATTATTTCCTGGTCTAATTCTATTTTTGATCAAAGTACTCAATTTAACTTGAGATCACTTTGAATAATAAAAATTTTCTGTGAAATGATGCTAATTGTATATTATTTACCTTAGTTTGTTTATCTTAAGTGCAACTTCTGAGGCAGTATGACTCAATAAACATCTCTCATTACCTTCTCGAGCAGATGTTTAATTCTATAAAAGCATCCCTTGTTTATTTACATTTTAAGGTGTCTAGTTATGAAAAATCATTATTAAATTAAATAATTTATCACTCAGAGACGAGAGCTAGCAAAGAGAGTCTGTGTCCCTAATCTAGTTTCTTCAACTTCTTAAGTGTAGCTACCAATTGAGGTACAGTGGCAAAAGTGCCATACCATCAGGAGCCGCTCTGTCATCTGATGGTGAGCGAGCACAGGCTTGGGGACTATCCCTCATCCTGATAGATGCTGTTACATCTCAACTTAGCTTCCAGAAGTTGTGGGGTTCCCAGGCCTCTGGACTCTGTAATTCCTGTACAGCAGGTAGTGACCATTATCTCAGGCTGCTACCCAGTTTATTGGTCTCTTTCCATGATTCTGCCTCTTCTCTAGAAAGCTCTTGTATACCCAGACTAATTCATCAAGAAATTGCCTAGGAATATGAAATCTGAGAACTAAATGGCACTGGCTGCCTTCCCCTTAATGCTGTTACAAATTTCTGTACACTCACCAGGAAGACATCTAACTGAGCTTCAGACAGCTGCTGATTAAGATCTTCAAATTTTCAGGAGATGTTTCAAATCTCACTCTCACAGCAGCGTAAACTGTGCAACTTCAGGTAACAAAGAACCTTTTCTACCAAAAGCCAACTTCTGACAAAGATTCTAATGTAAACATATGCTTGCCTATGTAGCCATATGCCTCATCTAGGTACATATATGCTCACCTATGTAAATATATGTCTAGCTTATGTAAATATATGCCTTAATTGTATAAATGATCACTTAAACAATATATAAATGTATGATATATATTATATATACATTATATATTTATACATATATGGGTTTATGCATATGTATAATTATAATACAATATATTATAATATGTATAATTATAATAATGTATAAACATATATAAGTGTAGACTGAATTATATGTCTGTTTCATCCGTATAAAAGAACACCCCACCTATGTAAATGTATGCCTTGTCCATGTAGATGATGTCTGCTTCATTCATGTTAATATTCACGTTAATAGGTAAGTGCATGCCTTACCTATGTAAATGTATACTCACATGTAAATGTATGCCAACCTATGCAAATTTATCAATGTATGTGTGTCTCACTTAAATGTATGCCTTACTTATAGAAAGATTATGTTTCACCTGTATAAATTTACATTTTTATAGGAAATGTATGCTCAACTATGTATGTGTGCTTCAATTATGCAAATGTATACCTTACCCATGTTAATGCACCCATTATTTTTATAAATGTATTCTTTCCTATGCATATCTTTCCTATGTGAATGTATGCTCACATATGCACATGTGTATCTCACCTATTTGAATGTATACTCCCCTATGTAGATGTATACCTTAATATGTGAATGTATGTCTCACCAGTTACTGATGCCATGCCTGTAAAATCTATATTATATAAGATTTGGCTGGAGCCTCACCGACTATGTTAGAATGTGGAGCCCATATCTTCCATGTCAGAGAAGTCAAGTCACATATTAAAGTCTTTGAATCCCAAACTTCTGGAAGCTGTATTACAGTTAAGTTTTTAAAACATTGGCAATCATGAAGAAAACACACTCCGTCAGAAGCACATAGAGAAAGCTTTGAACAATAGTGTTCTTAACTTTTTACCTCCTCGATCACGGGCAGCTAAACTTTGACCCCTTCTTAGTGTAATATCCAACTGGTACATTCCGGGATCAGCCAAAGGGACATCTGCATTACTGGTTCCAACTGTACTTATTTTCTGGAAAATAAGAAATACACAAATAAGTACTCAGCTTATTTTCTTCATTCTAATTTCTTCAAGAAGAGGCTGCATGAAGTTTAAAACAAAATTACAAAAATTAGCCAATGAAATCAACCAAATCAAACTGTCTAAAGGATTTAAAATTCATGAAAGCCTTTAGACTCAAAACGAAAGCACAATAGTAAGATCTATTTTAACTCTGTTTACAGTTAGTGATTTCAGTATGAAAAGCATTGCCTATGGGCGATTATATAATTTACTTAAGGAAAATTAACACAGAAATAGTGTGTAAAGTTAAAAGTACAGTGAATGACAAATGGAAATAAAGATGTGCAAAAGAAGTTGCCTCATACATGAGTGAAAATTAAATTTAAAGGATTTATTCTGGTGATTGTATTAACTCATTTATTAATGCAAAAGTTTCCTGCTGGTGGATTATACACTTCTACCCAACAGAAAATATGATATAGGATCATACAGAGACTACCTCACCTGGGGATCCATTCCATAAACAACCACCAAACCCAGACACTATTGCACATGCCAGAAAGATTTTGCTGACAAGACCCTGATATAGCTATTTTTTGTGAGGCTATGCCAGTGCCTGGCAAATACAGAAGTGGATGCTCACAGTCATCTATTGGATGGAAAACAGGGCTGCCAATGAAGGAGGTAGAGAAAGTACCCAAGGAGCTGAAGAGGTCTGCAACCCTATAGGAGGAACAACAATATGAACTAACCAGTACCCCCAGAGCTCATGTCTCTAGTTGCATGTGTAGCAGAGGATGGCCTAGTCTGCCATCAATGGGAGGAGAGGCCCTTAGTCTTGCAAAGATCATATGCCCCAGTACAGGGGAATGCCAGGGCCAGGAAGCAGGAATGGGTTGGTTGGGGAGCAGGGCAGGGGGAGGGTATAGGGGACTTTCGGGATAGCATTAGAAATGTAAATGAAGAATGATAATAATTATATAGAAATAAACTCTCCTAGCATGTTGGCAGTATTTGCAAGAAACAAATTCACATTGGAACTCAGTTTCTAATGCTTCTTTCTTTGGAATCAAAGTGTGCATGTCATGTATAGATTGAGAGATTTCAGTGGGGTTGCCTATTGGAATATTTTAAACAATAATACTTAACAAAAATTGTACACTTTATATTTTGTAGTTTCAGCTAGTTTGTATACAGCATAAGAACTTACTTTCTTCCCAGGTTTGAGATTATTTAACATTCTCATTTCTTTTCTGATTAAAAAGGGGATGTTCTTTGATTTTAAAATTTGCAAGAGTAAGAAAGAGCAGTAGTGAGCCACCTAGCTCCCAGTACCATAATTCACAGAAAGCTTAATTATAAAGCAGCGTCAAAAAACTTTACTGAGCTATAATTCACATACTGCAAAGTCACCCTTTAATTGAATCAGTGCTTTATTTGAGGTTTTAAGATCCGGGTAGAAAGCCTTCATTTTGGAACAATTATCACTTAAAAGGTGCACTGTTACTTTGATTGACACCTGAACTATCATCTCTCCTCTGGTAAAAATGAAAAGAATTCATTCTGTTCCCATAATATCCTTGCCTCCATAAAGGATAGCTGCAGTCCCCAGGCCCCCAGCCTGGAAATTTTGAGCCTTCTTTGACTTCTTCATTTGCCTCCTACTCACACCCAGATAGCTGCTAAATCTCAAGTGTTCTGTACCACATCTGCCAGATGCCTTTTCCTGTAATTCCTACAAGCACAATACAAGCCCAGTCTTTGAACAGCAGACCCGTGATGACCTACTTACCAGTTTGAGATATAACCTTCCATAGTCTTCCAAGCTTTACTCAAGCATACACAAAGATACATAGTGACTCACATACATGCCAGGTTTAGTTTTCAGCTTGAACAATGTTAGCCTAAGTTTTCTATTATTCACAGTTTATTTAAGAAAGCATAACACAGGTACTTTTAGGCCAATAAATCAATATTTCTCTCTCCTCTCCCTCCCTCCCTCCCTTCCTCTTTTCATGCCTTTCTCCATCCCTTTCACTTTTGTACTTGTTCTCACTGTCTTGATGTGTAATTAATAAAGGACATTTTATTATTTTCTGGCATACAATAGAATGATTTGATCTTCATTCATTATCGAAATTATTAGTGAAATAAGTCAGTTCATAGAGCTCTCACTCCATCTATAATCATTACATATATTTTGTTTTGTGGTTAAAAACATTTAATAAATTTTCAACTTATAATTCAGTGTTACTATCAAGCTACATAGTCATTATTTCTACATATTGGGTCTCTATATGTACTCCTCTAATAACTGAAGGTTTTTATTCTTTGTTCAATTTTTCCCCCTTCCCCTCAACCCTGCACATGGTAATAATTTTTTGTTTTGTTGTAAATATTTTTTCTTGGTGTGTCCTCTGTCTTTGATCTTAGCACATGTTATATGTGACATCCGACTTCTGAGCAGTTAAAGCTGTCTTATTCCCTCAGTAATTTCTACATTTCATAACTTCTTAATTTTTAGCATACCATCATAATTACTTTCATAGTTAAAATAATCTTAAAATTTCTATTTTTTAATGTAGTTCTTTAAACTATCAAAGATAAAATTTAAATATACTTGATGAAATGGAAACTTTTCTCTCTTAAACATAATATTTTATTAACTCTTGGAGAATCTTACATGATGCATTTTGAAAACATTAATCTCTACTTATCACTTTACTTCCAGATCCACTCTTTACCTCTTCATCCCTCCATCTCTAAACTCTCTCTTTTTTAAATACTTATGTACAATTTGTTCTGTCGATGCACTCTTGGATATAGGGCTATCCACTGTAGCATGGTTGGCAGCCGGTACCTATAAATTTCCATAAGTTCCCAAGTACACGTGGCTATACATGGGATTCCCCTGTAATGTTTATTTCTGTATTCATTCCAAATCATTTGCATAAAAGACTTTGAATTCTAATACTGAATAGGATGTGTACAAATCGTCATGTTTGTTGTCTAAATGTTTCTTTCTTTCTTTCTTTCTTTCTTTCTTTCTTTCTTTCTTTCTTT
>NC_034600.1:8548402-8552815 GCF_900095145.1 Mus pahari | reverse complement strand
AAGACAGGGTTTCTCTGTGTAGCACTGGCTGTCCTGGAACTCACTCTGTAGACCAGGCTGGCTTCAAACTCAGAAACCCACCTGCCTCTGCCTCCCAAGTGCTGGGATTAAAGGTGTGCGCCACCACGCCCGGCTGTCTAAATGTTTCTTAATGATCGTTGTATTTTCACTCTTTCTGGTTTTGCTGGGCCAGCTAGCTGAGGCTGATTGTACAACTTCCTTCTTCTGTCACTTGCAGCAGTCATGTGACTTGCCTTTACTTCGGCTTTCTTATTTAGGAAATAAGATGACATTAATAGCAATATATTGTGGGTTTGAATATCCATAAAAATGTTAAAAATAGCATCTGACATATAGTAGTCACTCAAACACATTGAGGTTATTAGTTTTACATGAGAAATAAAAGCCTGATATTCTCATAACCTGCCTTGAATTTCTACATCAATATGAGAAATGTTGACAATTTTCATAAATTACATACTCTTGAGGGAAATATAACTTTCTGGTTCTTTTAGGTCCTGTTTTGTGACCTTTAATAATACAATATTATATTTTTCATATTTGTTCTATCTCTATCTAATTTTATTCTTGAATATTCACAGGGTGTTTCTCCTCTATTATAAATGGAATGATTTTTTCAATTTCCATTTTGATCAGTTTATTTCTGATCTAATGAACATATGATTTTGTATAGTAATTTTTATCTACTTTCGTTCTGCAACTCATGTACAAAAAAAATCTTCTGCACATAATGTAATATGTGCTTTATTCTTTTCTAATATTTTAGTTGCTTATTTTTAATTTTGTTGTTTTTCTAAAATACTGTTTATAATAGAAATTTTGGGCACTTCTGAACTGCATCTGATTTTTAAAAATAATTTAAAAATTTTTTAAGTTATAATACCACATCATTTCCCCTCTGCTCCCCTCCTTCTAGTCTTTCATGTATTTCTAGCAAGTTATCAATAACATGATACTCATTAAATTTAAGCTTTTTGTTGTACTCTTAATTTACTTGGGCTTTTAAAATTGACTGATAAATTTTACAATAGATTTACACCAACCTTTCATTTGGTAATTTTTCTAATATTGAATCATCAGTATTTTAGAGGGATAAACTACTTGGCCTTGTGAGTGTATCTGCTTTTTGACACAGTTGTGATTATGTTCAAAACCATGAGCTGAACCCAGCATTCTTCCATGTGACCATTAGTCTTAATCAAGCATTCCCAGCTTCCACGTTATAAGTCAAGCTGGCTTTGTAAGTGTACCTTTGATTGTTGTCTTTCACAAATTCTTGCTCACTTTTCTGTAATAGATTAGGACTTACATGTTTATTTTCCACTATTATATGCCATCTCAAATACCAGTTTCATCATTTTTAGAATGTGAAATTCTAATATAAAGATCTGGTGTGTTTAAGGATAAACTGAGCATGAGTTACAATAGAAGTTTTGGGGGTATATTCCTCAAGGACACAGCATGGGTTTAGAAAAACATGTGGATCTGCAACCAAGTTACCTAACACACAGGCAGTTTTCTTGCTTTCTCTCTTTACTGTGATACCTGGCCTAATGCCTTTTTCCTTGAGGAATCTAACTATGCCCTTACAATTCTTCCTAATATAGTGCTTCAGGTGGCTTTATAATTGAAAAAAATGGAGTTTAATCCATCAAGGAACTATATGTAAATTCGATTGAAACATGGAGGTACTCAAACTTTAGAACAGTACCAATTATTACAAAGGGGAGGACAATCTAAGGAAGCCTCATAGAGACAATAGGTCAGGGACTAAAATTATGGGGAGGATTTTGACAAATGACTATTTGGAAGAATGAAAAAAATCAACATGAATGCAGGACTGAGTAATTAAAAATGTGAATAAATGCTCTGATATACAGTGAAAGACCTGGAATATGGTGATACAACACTGAGAAGAATTTCAGCCCATTAATAAAAAAGAAGCTTTGATGGACTTTTGGAGAGAGAAGGCACACCTACAGACCACATTTACCAAATACTTAGCATCTGTTATTTCCTGATTCCTGCTCTTAGCTAAATAAATAGATTCTGGAGATGAAGAAATCTCTAGCTTTACCCTTAATAGGGAGGAAAGGATGGATGAGAGTGGAATGATTCTATGGATATAGAAATTATTTTAAAATGTTTGTAAATGTGCAGTTAAAGTCACAAGAGTGTGATCTGGTCAATGCTCAGAGATACAAAGATAGATCTGAGAGATACAGAGAAGAAGCAGTCAGCTGAATTTGCCACCTGACACGATGTGGCAGATGTGGAAAGCTGATGAGTCATGCAGAAGTCTGGGCTGAGTTTCTGGAAGAATTGAATGGAGTGGTGAAAGAGAAAAATCGAGAGAGGAGTATGATTGATCTAGGCCACCACATTAGGCTCCAATAGCACCCCACTGCTATGAAAGAAGGACCTCAGAAATTCAAGTGGACCTCCAGAGGCTTTATCCTACAGGCGTGTACAGCGGTTGCAAGGCTATCAGGATGGTTATGGAAGGATTTTATTGTTTTATTATAAATTATCTTTTAATAATTATTTAGGCTTTTTTTTATCAGGACTCAGCCAGGTAAATGAAATAGTCACCTCTCATCAAAGAAACCTCTTGCAACAGGAGGAAAATTTCAGAAAACCACAAGTCTAAGTACAGAGAACAATTGGTTGTGGTTGTTCATCTACATACACATTCATCTGTGTACATCTACAATGTGTACGTCTATAATAGACCTTCTGCATCTAAGGCTCAGGGAACACTATGGAAGAGTGGTGGAAAGGTTTTAGGAGTGAGAGGGACCTAAAACCTCTTTGGGCACTGTATTCTTTTTTATTTTCTTAATTAGATATTTTCTTTATTTACATTTCAAATGCTATCCCGAAAGTTCCCTATACCTCCCACCCCTGCTCCCTTACCCACCCACTCCCACTTCTTGGCCCTGGTATTCCCCTGTGCTGGGTCATAAAGTTTGCAAGGCCAAGGGGCCTCTCTTCCCAGTGATGGCCGATTAGGCCATCTTCTGCTACATATGCAGCTAGAGACACGAGCTCAGTTCTAGAAACGGGAGGTAAGCTTGAGCTATGACACCTTAACAGTATGATTGGCTAAACAAGATCTGAGGATGTACAATGCGAACAGACATGTTAGCATGTAATGGGAAAATCTCACTCCCAAATCAGACAAAGAACTACAGGAAACTGGAGTCCTGAGAAAAGCAGAATTAGTCTCCTCAGCGATGAGGCCCTAAATTGGGTATCTAATACCAAATAGTCAGGCCTAAATCACTTACATACAAATAACATCGAACAGACTGAGCAAGTTGTGTATTTATATATTTAGGTGTGTATATAGATTTGTGTATAACAATAACAACTAAAGAGGCTGAGATTTTGAGAGGGAGCAGGGGAAGAGGGAATGGGAAAGGTTGGATGGAAGAAAAGGAATGTAGCAAATGATATAATTATATTTTAATTAAAAATTGTTATTAAAGATATATTATAAACTTCCAAACGTAAAGGTATATTGAGAAAGACATTCCCAAAGCACCAGGCAAGCGTATAACTTTGAAACAGATATGCTCATTACTTTGAATGTCTTGCCTGACATACCAAGCCAATCAGTTGTCCACTGAAGTGGCTTGCCTGGGAGACCAGGAAAATGTATTTCACAGTGTTTCATGGCAATTATAAGGCACTAGTGACTTGTTTTGCTATTTTTGACACTTATTTTCCTGCCATTTCTCTCAAAGCTTCCTGAAGTCTGGGACATTCCTCTTCTCCATGGTGCAGACTTACAAAAGAGTTCCTGATGGGGAGTAGCTGGAACGTCTTACCACATGGATAACATATGCTGAAAAGAGCTTTTTACCTCCATTGTTTCCTCTTAAAGTATTACATACTAAAGTATACAAGAATTTTGTATTTAGTAACTCATATCCAGATCCCTAGATTCTATAATTAGTAACCTGTAATAAAAAGAAATTAAGTATTTTATATATACCAATGCTATTCTTTGAATATGTTCCCCAACATTATGACAAAATATCTCAGGGTATAAAATTTAAAAAGGAAAGCAGTTTGTTTTGGTTCATGGTTCTGGAAACTGGGAAAGCACTTGTTTGGAATATGCTATTCTCTTAGTAACAGTGCATTTGCATAAAAGCAAAACTTACTCATGAGAGAAGTATCGTCCCTAGCAAAGTGTCCCCTCCCCACTGCATTGGCAGTAAAATTTCACCATGAGTTTGTGTGAGGGAAAACCATACCTAAGCCACAGTACTGCCTCATTCCCCTATCTACAACTAAGGCATCGGTTGATCCTTCTGCCATCACACTCTTTGTTACTAATCCTCAAACCTAAGCCACAGTACTGCCTCATTCCCCTATCTACAA
>NC_034600.1:8524857-8548183 GCF_900095145.1 Mus pahari | reverse complement strand
CAAACCTAAGCCACAGTACTGCCTCATTCCCCTATCTACAACTAAGGCATTGGTTGATCCTTCTGCTATCACACTCTTTGTTACTAATCCTCAAAACTAGATTTCTGGGTTCCCAAGGATGCAGCTAGCAGGCATTGGGAATTTAAGAGATAAGCTACAGCTGGCATCAGCTTCTCTGAGACTGATTTCTCTTCTTAGTTGTTGAGTTCATCTACTTTTACATTAGTTATTTACTGGCATTAGAGTTTTGAAAATATAGAAAAATGATATCTCCTTCAGTACATCCCAATACCCTTTCAGCAGAGTTATTAGAACACTAAAATCTCTATTTTCCAGTTTTCTGCACTGCTAGGATTGTGCTGTGTGACTTAAGTCTTTTCACTATTTAGTACTTTATTTGGTACATGCATAAATAAGCACTGTTGTACTCTGACAGCACAATGGTGAAACAATCTAGTTCCTTCCAGGGAAGTCATGACAGAGTCTGGTTACAGTCCCTCCCATCAGAAGTATGGTATGGCAGCTGCAGAGGTCCAATGTGGCTAAGAACCTTCAGACATTTTTCCTACACAAAGTTGATCCTCCTGCCCTGCCTGTTTGCTTATATGCCTGGATTGAAACAAATGGATTTTGTTCTATAACCCAACACAAACCAGCGAGTAGTGGAAGTAGATGCAAACAATGGCTTTTCAGCTCATCTGCTAATCTGGCTAATATTTAAACTGGGACAAAAAAGTGTAATGAGACGGTGAAATAGCTAGTCACCTGAGAATGACCAGAATTACCAAAGAAAGGTCTTACTGTTCTAGTGAGCAAAGGGTGTGGTCAGACACTAAGATGGGAAATGGGAAGAAGTGACTAATTCAAATAGGCCTGAAAGCTTAAAGAGAAAGGAGATCAAGTGGATACAAATTGGAAAGGAAAAAGTCAAAATAGCATTACTTGTAGATGATATGATAGTCTATATAAGTGATCCTAAAAATTCCACCAGAGAACTCCTAAACCTGATGAACAGTTTCGGTGAAGTAGCAGGATGTAAAATTAACTCAAACAAATCAGTGGCCTTTCTCTACACAAAGGATAAACAGGATAAAAAAGAAATTAGGGAAACAACACCCTACACAATACTCACAAATAATATAAAATACCTTCGTGTGACTCTAAGGAAGTGAAAGATCTGTATGATAAGAACTTCAAGTCTCTGAAGAAAGAAATCAAAGAAGATCTCAGAAGATGGAAAGATCTCCCATGCTCATGGATCTGCAGGATAAATATAGTCAAAATGGCTATCTTGCCAAAAGCAATCTACAGATTCAATGCAATCCACATCAAAATTCCAACTCAATTCTTCACAGAGTTAGAAAGGGCATTTCAAATTCATCTGAAATAACAAAAAACCTAGGATAGCAAAAACTATTCTCAACAATAAAAGAACCTCTGGAGGAATCACCATGCCTGACCTAAAGCTGTACTACAGAGCAATTGTGATAAAAACTGCATGGTACTGGTACAGCAACAGATAGGTAGGTCAATGGAATAGAATTGACCCAGAAATGACCCCACACACCTATGGTTACTTGTCTTTGACAAGGGAGCTAAAACCATCCAGTGGAAAAAAGAGCATTTTCAACAAATGGTGCTGGCTCAACTGACAGTTATGTAGAAGAATGAGAATTGATCCATTCTTATCTCCTTGTACAAAGCTCAATTCTAAGTGGATCAAGGAAATCCACATAAAACCAGAGACACTGAAACTTATAGAGGAGAAAATGAGGAAAAGTCTAGAAGATATGGCCACAGGGGAAAAAAAATCCTGAACAGAACAGCAATGGTTTGTGCTGAAAGATCGAGAATCGACAAATGGGACCTCATAAAATTGCAAAGCTTCTGTAAGGCAAAAGACACTGTCAATAAAACAAAAAGGCTGCCAACAGATTGGGAAAGGATCTTTACCAATCCTAAATCAGACAGGGTACCAATAGCCAATATATATAAAGAACTCAGGAAGATGGACTCCAGAAAATCAAACAACCCTATTAAAAAATGGGGTACAGAGCTAAACAAAGAATTCTCAACTGAGGAATACCAAATGGCTGAGAAGCATCTGAAAAAAATGTTCAACATCCTTAATCATCAGGGAAATGCAAATCAAAACTACCCTGAGATTCTACCTCACACCAGTCAGAACAGCTAAGATCAAAAACTCAGGTTACAGCAGATGCTGGTGAGGATGTGGAGAAAGAGGAACACTCCTCCATTATTGGTAGGATTGCAAGCTGGTACAACCACTCTGGAAATCAGTCTGGTGGTACTACAGGAAGATCCAGCAATACCGCTCCTGGGCATATACCCAGAAGATGTTCCAACTTGTAATAATGACACATGCTCCAGTATGTTCATAGCAACCTTATTTATAATAACCAGAAGCTAGAATGAACCCAGATGTTCCTCAACAGAGGAATGGATACAGAAATGTGGTACATTTACACAATGGATTACTACTCAGCAATTAAAAACAATGAATTCATGAAATTCTTAGGCAAACGGATGGATCTGGAGGATATCATCTTGACTGAGGTAACCCAATCACAAAAGAACACACATGATATGCACTCACTGATAAGCAGATATTAGCCCAGAAACTTAGACTACAAAGATACAACTTGCAAAATACATGGAACTCAAGAAGAAGGAAGACCAAAGTGTGGATACTTTGTTCTTTCTTAGAATGGGGAACAAAATACCCATGGAAGGAGTTACAGAGACAAAGTTGGAAGCTGAGATTGAAGAAAGGACCATTCAGGGACTGCTCCATCCGGGGATCCATTCCATATACAACCACCAAACCCAGACACTATTGCATATGCCAGAAAGATTTCTCTGACAAGACCCTGATATAGCTATCTTTTGTGAGGCTATGCCAGTTCCTGGCAAATACAGAAGTATATGCTCACAGTCATCTATTGGATGGAACACAGGGCCCCTAATGAAGGAGCTAGAGAAAGTACCCAAGGAGATAAAGGGGTCTGCAACCCTATAAGAGGAGCAACAATATGAACTAACGAGTACCCTCAGAGCTGTGTCTCCAGTTGTATATGTAGCAGAGGATGGCCTAGTTGGCCATCAATGGGAGGAGAAGCCCTTGATCTTACAAAGATCATATACCCCAGTACAGGGGAATGCCAGGGCCAGGAAGTGGGAGTGGGTGGGTTGGGGAGCAGGAAGGGGGAAGGGTATATGGGACTTTGAGCATAGCATTTGAAATGTAAATGAAGAAAATATCTAATAAAAAAAGAATAAAAAAAAGTAGCAGAAAAAAAAATAAGCTCCTGTGTTCCTGGAATGCCTTTTCTGGGACTCCCATAATACCATTTACTCACACATGGCTTGTCTGCTAAATTTACTGTTCTCTGTAACATCAGTTTCTTTTTACTGGTAACCTTTCCACCTACACATCTAGTTTATTCAAACTTGAGTCAATGTATGATTCTCTCTTCACCATTCTTAT
This sequence comes from Mus pahari, assembly GCF_900095145.1. Classification (NCBI taxonomy): domain Eukaryota; kingdom Metazoa; phylum Chordata; class Mammalia; order Rodentia; family Muridae; genus Mus; species Mus pahari. Next base: position 8,544,675 of record NC_034600.1, on the reverse strand, counting down.
GCACACAGCCATTCCCTTCTACAGTTAGACCATAGCAAATAGGCTTAGCTTTACACACTGTGATGTTGAAAGCACTGTCATCACAGATTTAGATTTTAGTCCCAAAGGTTTGTATTTCTCTCTGAATCTTTCACTGTACAACACAAAAGACAGTTATGATGGTGAAGTAAAATATTTCAAAGTGTCTTGTGGAGGAAAATAAATTATATTCAAGTAGTTATCCAGTATTGGGTGGGAAATACAGCTATCAAACTACAGAAGTGATGTCTTAGGAGTCAGGTCTCATAGCCTTGGAGGACTGACTACACTATTGTTTTGATATGAGGCAGATGGAAAATATGGTTAGATATCCGGGAACCTTTTCTTCTTTCTCTTTACTAAATAGATTTGTGAAACTTTTATTTTAAATATAATTGAAGGTGCTTTGGAGCTAAGAATCTTGCAAAAGAGGTACTTCCTGTTTTAAATCGATATATGTCTGAATGCATAAGTAATTCAGTTGCTACTACTAGTGTTCTCTAATGGTTAATAAGAGATTAGACAGAGATAAAGAATCATGCTTGGGTTAGGCTTCAAATGTTAACTTCTCATGTATTTCTTAATGACATTATTCTTACTATTTCACCAAAGCAATATTTAATGGCATCAAAAAAAAAAAAAAAAAACCAGATTTCATTTGTATTAACATCTCTCACCCTTCATTATTTGATGTTGCCAAACAGCCCTTCTTCTTCAAAGAAAACCAAATTTCATTAAAAAGCAGAACTAGCAACAATAAAATAATCCTGTGAAGAATAAAGTCATCAAAGAGATACGTGTACTAAGGAGCCATTGATACACACCTTTGTCCAAATGCTTTAATAAATTAGACCACTTTTAAATTCTCAAAATTTGGGCAACACATATGGCAAGAGAGTTTGTTGTTCGGAAGGATTTGATACTTTGGAGATTATATTTTCGGTTGGGGGCCTTTGGAAGGCTTTGATATTTTGGAGATTATATTTTTGGTTGGGCCTATCCTTTAATGGTTGAGCCATCTCTCCAGACCAATTTTTGAGACTTTAATGATCTCAGAGAGAAGTGCATATAGCAGGTATTGGATTGATGCTAAACCTCATATCTGTGCATCCACATCCATCGAACTCTTACCACATAGCTCTCCAATGTCATCCACTATTACAAAATATTGACAGAAAATCTTACTCGACTTCATGCATATCCCCCTTCCAAATACAGTTTTTCATACTGGTTTGGTTTTAGTAGCCTGGTTACATCAATGTTAACTCTAGAAAAGCCCAAAGAACTGGAGTGATAGTTCAGTATTTCTGAGTACACAGAAGTGGTTAAATTTGGAGTATTTTTACTTCATGGAGAAACATTCAGGAGAAACAAGTGAGTTGGGAAGTAGGGTACACAACTGAATGCTGGTTATGAACTATATGAGCACTGGAAGTAGTCACAGAGTCCCTAAGAACATACACATGGTGATATGATAAAGTAGTCAGAGAGTCCTCAAGAACATACATATGGCTATAAGATGAGGGAATCAACAAGTCCCCAAGGGCATACATATGGCTATAAGGAAGAGGAGTCAGAGTCCCCAAAACATACACATGGAGATATAATGTAGGAGTCAGAGAGTCCCCAAGAACTTAAGATAAGATGAAGCTTGACTTGATTTTCTTCCTACGTTTTAGTTTTCTCACTTTCCACAGATGTGTAGCCGATATGGATATGAGAATATAAAGAGTAGAAATATAAAGCATTTAAGATTATAATATCTTTCTTTATAACATTTACCCTTAGATGATATGTTAAAGATAATGTATAAAAAGAGCTGGAGGAATGTTTCAGTAGTTAGAGTTATTAATGTTCCCTCAGAAGGCTCAGGGTTAGTTTCTTAACATACATGGCTGCTGCAGACAAACCTCTATTGTGTCCCTGGTCTGCAGGGAATGGGGTTCTGGTTGCAAGTGAGCAAGGGTAGGCAAGAAATGAATGACAAATGCGCATAGACACAAGGGAGAGCTGTATCTGGATGTAATTTTTTCAAATTGAGCACTAGTCTTCTATAATACAGAAAACAAAGGAGTAGGTGTCACAGCAGGCAAGGTGCACTGAAGTATCTGACACAAATCAGAGGAATGACTTCAAAGGGCTGGCAGGAACTAGGTAATGTTTACAGTAAAGATAAAACAGCTCTGCCTAGAGTCAGCTAATCACAGGTAAGGATTTCACACCCTAGTCACAATGTATGCTACTCCTTTTAAGCCTTGTGAAAGCTAGCACCAGGGGGTTCTGCTCTTGTAGACCTTATCATGAATAATGCAATACCACAACCCCCCTTTTTCCTAAGCCTTGGTAAATTCTTGCATATGAGAGTAACTTGGCTGTTCTTTTAAGTATCTGTAGGGAATCTCCATTTGTCAGAAGAATTCACCAACTTGCTTCTAATATGGAATGTAGTCTGCTATACCTGACTATAATGAAGATTCTAAGTATACTTTGCTAAGCTTTCCCTGAGATTTCTAACTCTTATCCAGTAAAATACTGTAAGAAAGCCTGCAAGACCCTCCACAATACCACAGGGACAAATCTGAGGCATTCTAGGTATGGAAATGCCAAGGTTCCAGCAGGCTAAGTTTCCATGAAATTCTGCCTCGGGACTGCCAGTCACTACTGGAGTGGATGTAGCACATGGCTCATAATCATTTGCAACTCCAGGGGGTCCAATGCCCTCTTCTAGCCTCTTCTGGTGCCTGCATGTGCATGGTACTATAATCTCATGCACAAACACATAAATAAACAATAAAACTAAACAATTCTTAAATCAAAATGAAGATAATTGTATAAAGGAATTGCACAAACTTGCTTTGATTCAACAATGAGTTCACATAGAACACACTATATCATGTACCATTTTTATCTACATACAAGTTTAAAATAAAGCTCAAATCTAGTTCACTGTTAGAACAATCTCATGGCCATGGGCGCAGAGTTATGGTTGAATCAGGATTTCACATGCTCTGCTGTGCAAATAACATGTTATTTTCCCACAGATCAAACCAAAGTACAAACATGGAGTTGACCATGGTGCTTGGCACAAGGTATCTCTTAGTGTATAGTGATTTTTTTTTCACTTTCTTCACAAATTCTCATGGGAAAAATATTTTAAAGTTTTCTAAGAAATAAAATACATAGTGTAGTGCTGAATTACAATCGATGGTAAGAATGTATAGCCAAGATTCTACACTAATAAATATTAACTGATAGAATAAATACATAAAAAGGGGTAAAGAGACAAAGTTAGGGGGTAGAAGAATTCAAAATAACAGCTGCAGCCACTCCCTGAGGAAATGAGGCACACTCCCCATTCTTTCAGAGTGTGCTTAGCTTAGCTACCTCCTTCTGGAGAGCACAGAATAGGAGGGAGAGAGAGGGAGGAACTGGAGAAAAGCAAAGCACTGTACTAGACAGGGGCAGGAAGTAGCAGCATCAGTGGCTGCTCATGCTGAGAGCACATGCCATTGGCAAGATGCCATGAGAGGGACACCTCACCTCTGTGGCCCTGCTTTCCAAACATACCACCACGTGAGCACTGAGAAACGTTAACTAAACCCAAACTGAAGGATACTCTATGAGGTACCTCAAGAGTACTCCTCAAAATTGTGAATGTCATTACACAAGGAAAGACTTAAAGATTGACAAAGAAAGTTGGAAAGCTAATGAAGCTATGAGGACCCTAAGGAGCAGAAAAGGAGCCATCAGTGATAACCAAGGACATCCAAACACGCATGTGATGTTTGTGGAGGCCAAAGGTCAGTGTTGGGTATCTTCTTTGATGGCCCCCTACCCTATTTCCTGAACTTCACTGATGTTGGTCTAGTCAGCCTGGCCAATGAGCTCCAGTAATATGCTTGTCTCTGTCCTGACATTGCTGGTGTTTTAGACACGTACCTCTAGGCTCAGCTTTTTGCATGAATGCTGGAGATGTAAACTCAGCTCCCCATGCTTGTGAGGTAGGCACTTTGCCACACAAAATGAGCTGTCACCTCAGCCTATCTACTGACTGGTATTAATATAAGATACAAACTATAGAGAAATAGAGAAAACGGAGCATGATCATATGGAATTCTGTGTTTGATATTTACAGCTTTTCTGTAAGTAAAAGACTGTTTTAAAATTGATAGCAAAAGCACGCACATTTGTAAAGAGTTTCAGTGGATCCGACTCCACTGTGTTGATAGACACACTCAGGAAGCATAACAACAGGCTTATAGAATGTGCTTCCATCATGGATTAGTCTGTCTTTTCTCATCCACTTACTTCTCTTCTCTAGTTCAACAGAACAGCAAACAACAACAAATCGCTGGAGTCATTATTTAAGGGTTACATTTATAGAGCGATTAATAATTCTCTTGTAGGGTAATATAGCCAATTCATATCCAAGTAACCCTGATGGGACCTCTAGCACCACCTCTTAAGGAGAGTGGTCATAAGGTACTTCTCTGAGGAGGTAACTAACACCCACATGAGGACAGTGTCCTAAGATATGAGCTGTATGTACTTCCCATTCCTCTGTCTAATTAACCCTAGCACCTGTAAGCCAGCCTTGCTTTAATTGGGGCTGGCTTACAGGTTCAGATATTCAGCCCATTATCATCAAAGTCGGACATGGCAGCATTTAGGCAGACATGGGGCTGGAGGAGCTGAGAGTTGCACCTCTTGCTCCTAATGCAGCTAGGAGAAGACTGGCTTCCAGGCAGTTAGGATGAGGGTTTTAAAGACCATGCCCACAGTGACGCACCAACTCCAACAAGGCCACACTTCCTAATACTGCCACTCCGTAGGCCAAGCATATACAAACTACGCCAATTACTTTAGGTTTTCCTAGTTGATTGACTCAGTAAATTTTCCCTACCTTTTAAGTGAGGGAAGCTGTAGTTTTTGTTACTTGCAACCACAAACATCACAATGATGGAATAAAAGCTGTATCTGGTTTCTTTTGGATATAAAATCCAAGAAGGGGCTAAGGAGAAGGCTCAGCTTGTAAGAATACTTGCCACCACATCAAGATTAAAATGGAAGTGGTGGTTGTAGTTTTAAAATATATTAAAATTCTTTATTTTTTAAAATTTATTTTATTATTATTTTCTTTATTTACATTTCAAATGCTATCCCGAAAGTTCCCTATATCCCCTGCCCCTGCTCCCCTACCCACCCACTCCCACTACTTGGCCCAGGCCTTCCCTTGTGCTGGGTCATATAAAGTTTGCAAGACCAAGGGGCCTCTCTTCCCAGTGATGGCCGATTAGGCCATCTTCTGCTACATATGTAGCTAGAGACACAAGCTCAGGGGGTACTGGTTAGTTCATATTGTTGTTCCACCTACAGGGTTGCAGCCCCCTTCAGTTCCTTGGGTACTTTCTCTAGCTCCTCCATTGGGGATTCTGTGTTCCATCCAATAGCTGACTGTGAGCATCCACTTCTGTGTTTGCCAGGCACTGGCATAGCCTCATAAGAGGCCGCAATATCAGGGTCCCTTCAGCAGAATCTTGCTGGCATGAGCATTAGTATCTAGGTTTGGAGGCTGATGATGGGATGGATTCCCGGATGGGGTAGTCATAAGGAACAAAATACTCATGAAAGGTATATTAAAATTCTTATTAGTCGTTTGTTTATTACTTTCTGTAGTTGGTTGGTCATATTTCACTTCTCTGACCATTGAGAACAGATACTATCAAGCAGTTCCAGTAAGTTAATCTTTTGCAGAGGTCATATGCAAATATGCCCAGTTGAACAGTTTGGAAGTTTTATTATTTATGTATGTTTACTTCTCAAGCAATTTTAAACTACTTTAATATATCATCCTATTGAGCATTAATCAAGATTGTTTCCCTCTCCCTCCAAATTATCTCTGCACTAACCCACCCAGGATCCTCTCACTCAGCATCTCAACAAAGCACTATTTCCACTAAGAGTGTTCTTCAGCAGGCAAAGACCTGAGTCTCCCTCCCCACTCATACTCAGATTCTAACCCCTGACTCCACCATCCCACTTAGCTTTTACCTTTTTCATTTTTGTAGGTAAGGAAATGAGAAACTGGGCATGGAAATGTTATAAATTTCAGGCAAGGAATTGTAAGCTATACCTTCAATATTGTTTATCTATCACATTATTGAAAATGAACAATTTCTGTGTTTACATGTTTATTAGGAGACTATTGCCTAATAACATGTTTCTTAGGAACAGCATATGCATATTCTTGACTCCTTTTTACTTTAATTGGTTGGCATTTGCACTTTGCAAAATTAGTAAGGGATGTGCTAAAGGAAGTAGCTTACATGGCTGGAACCAGATATCAGGAAGCCCATCTCTATAGCCTCTAGGACTTTCTCACTGCAAATGTTACGTGCACACACAGAATGTCTCTCTCCTGCGGAAGTTCAGTAGATCTTTCTCATATGGGACAGCAAAATTTACTGTTCTCAAAAACAGTGTGGTGGAGTGGGATTTCCTCTTTCTTTGCACATGGGTGGGAGATTGGTTAAGTAGGAGAGACAATGCCAATTAAAGTATTTTGTTCTCATTGGTGGGGAAGCACATTGTAAAGTGAGTTTCAGGGATGAAATGCATTTATTTCACTCAAAAGTATAGCCACAGCAAGGGGAAATTATACTGTCAGGAGAGAAGGTTAAGGGAAAACAGAGGGATAGATTCCTGCTGTATATAGAACACAGCTAGTATTCTGCTATATGATGCCTCTGGAACAAAGCAAAACTATTTCCATCCTTGTCACTGGTAGCAAAGAAAGAACTCTCTTCAGGAAGGAAGAAGAACATGATCTCATTGATCTCCACATTTCAACATGGTCTAAGTGTATAAATTCCTACAGTGTTGGTGACACCCATTTTCTCCATCTGCAGGTGGCCTGACTTCTAAGCCAAATGCCCAGCTGTTTATTTGACCTCTCAACTCAGATGCCTTGTGGTCAAGTCAAATGTCTAGATTATGTACACATGTAATCTGTCCATTTTTGTCTCCAAGCTGCTTTCCACTCAGACCTTTCTCTTTAATTCAAGCAAAGCATATAGTACTCAGAGCAACACAGCATCAGGTTTTTCTCATCCTTCCCATGAGACCCAACAATAAATCCATTGTGACTCATCCAAGTCATGTATTAACCTCATCCTTTTTACAAGCCTGTCACCACTCCCTGAGACACAACACAAATCATCTCTAACCTCCATGATGATAATGGTCTGTTTTCCTTCTGCTTCTCTACAACTCATCCTCTCAGAAGCTACTGACATAACAGATGGAAGTGACTGTGACTCCCCTACTGGAAATCAGTCAGTGGACTTCTATGCACTGAAATTCCCTTATCACAGTTTGCAAAACCCAGAACAATAAGTACTATTGCCTTCTTCCTTTAACCTGGTCCCTGACAACTCTCCTTGCACACTAGCTGTGTTGGCCTTGTGCAAAGTTCCTAGTGTGTTAAACTCTTACCCCACAGAAGATTTTACAGCTGATGGTTTATTCGGTTCCTTCTTTCCAGGGCATTTGGTTGGGTAGGCTCTTTCCATTCTTCAGCTGTCAAGATTCTGTTGCTTCTCAGGGAAATCTTCCATTATCATCATCAAAACCTTAATACCAAACCAGTACATAACATAGCAATCTGCTGTTTCTTTTACGTAACTCACCTGGTTTGAAAATTTGTTCTTTATGAGTTGACCATGCTTTTAGACTTTCTATCTTTGTGGTGCATTTTTGTAACTCTTGCTTTCAGTGAAGTGCCTGACAACTAATAAACACTTGCTGACTGGATGAATGAACAAAGACTAGGCTGTGATTCAGTGACCATTACAAAAGTAGCCCTTAAGGAGAGGTTAACATATTCAAGACAAACATAGAAGTCTCAGTGTATGGTGAAGTGATTCAGGAGTTCCTGACTTGGAACTTGAGTCAAGTGTCTGCAACAGCATCAATAAAAGAGGTCTGGGGAAAACAGTTATATTAGGGCCAAATAGAGTCAAAGGCTAGGGTGGTCTAACCCAGATATGGGATTTATGATTAATATTCAAACACATATGTAATTGCAAAAATATGATTACATGGGAAGCTTTTATAATTAAATTTCTCAAAAAAAAGCCTGATGTTACAGTGTTTACCACATATTTTAGGAAAAGTATAATGGTTTAAAATATTACTCAAGTCAGAATGTCTGGTTTTGAATCCTGTGTCTGACATGTTCTAGCTATGAGAACCTAAGAAAATGACTCAAATTCATTTTTTTAACTTTTTGAGATTACAATATAAATACATAATTTCCCCTTCTCTTTTTTCCCTCCAAATCTGCCCCAATACCACTCATTGTTATCTTTCAAATTCATGGCCTTTTATTCATTAGTAGTTGTTAAATGCTGTGATAGTGCGTGTGTGTGTGTGTGTGTGTGTGTGTGTGTATGTATGTAACCTGCTCAGTCTACATAATGTTACTTGTAAGTATATTTCCAGGGCTGACCATTTGGAAATAGATAGTACCAATGGGTAAATCTACAAAATGATTCCCCAAACCAAGACACATAGACATTACAGAATAGGGGCTGGATAAAATGATAGAACCAGAGACTCTACCTTTATATACCCCTTTGTGAAATGGGGATAAGACTAGGTCCTATCAAAACAGAAGAAAATCAAGAAGGATGAACATTTGTGGATACTTCATTCCTCCTTAGAATGAGGAACATAACTCCCATGAAAAATTATAGGTACAGCGACAAAGTTTGGAGCTGGGATGAAGGGATGGACTATCCAGAGAGGACCCCATTCGGAGTCCATCCCATCATCAGCCACCAAACCTAGATACTAATGCCCATGCTCATGCCGGCAAGATACTGCTGAAGGGTCCCTGATATTGTGGCCTCTTGTGAGGCTACGCCAGTGCCTGGTAAACACCGAAATGGATGATCACAGCCAGCTACTGGATGGAACACAGGGTCCCCAATGCAGGTACTAGAGAAAGTACCCAAGTACCTGAAGGGGGCTGCAACCCTGTAGGTGGAACAACAACAGGAACTAACTAGTACCCCCTGGGTTTGTGTTTCTAGCTGCAATTGTAGCAGAAGATGACCTAATCGGCCAACAGTGGGAATAGATGCTCCTTGGTCTCCCAAACTCCATATGACCTAGCACAGGGCAAGGCCGGGGCCAAGTGGTGGGAGNGGGTGGGTGGGGGAACAGAGGTGGGGGGAGGGGTATGGGAATCTTTCGGGATAGCATTTGAAATGTAAATAAAGAAAATAATAATAATAAAAAAAAATCAAAAGTAAAAAAAAAAAAAAAAAAAAAAAAAAAAAAAAAAAAAAAAAAAGACTAGGTCCTATCATTGGAATTTGACTATTTAGTGAGTTGATTATTGTATAGAACTCATAAATGTGTGAAGATTTAGTAAGAATATAAAAATGTTCCTTTTCTATTTTCAGAAATGTTGGAGAACTTTGCATTGATGAAGGATCAACTGAGAACATATCTCTTGGCAATAATGTTCTATGAACCAACTCAATAAGGATTCATGAAACTCTGACAGAGGTGCCATAATTACATCTCATTGGAAAGGTTAATATGCCACTACTACAATTCCTTATAAGATGTGCAGAAATCTTAAACAAAGCTCTGGTCAGCTAAATGAATGTGAAGTTTAACAGCTAATTTCACAGTTTGGTTGGTTCCCTGAACCTGAAGAGACAAGATTCTTAGAAATAAATGTTTCTATTATATCAATACTTGGATGTTGCATTATTATGCTAGTCATCTCCCTACTAATCAATACAATTCTTCATTTTTTGTAAAGCCTTGGAAGGAAATGGCAAAATATCCAAGGACTAAAGGATGAATGAATATGAGTACCAGCAAAAATAACCGGATCCATGGCTTTCAGCTTAACACACGAGTTCCCTCACAGTTCTAAAGGATAATTAGGGGTTCTCAGAGCCATTTCTCAAGGGAGTCTTTCCTCTCTATTCTCACACTCAAACAGGTCCTTGAAGATAGTTACACTAAATGCTACACTATGGCAATCCTTACTAGTACTGTTTTACTGCACTTCAGCACACTAGACTGAACTCCTAGAGACCAGAACTATGACTGATGCCTCTTTGCTTATATCCTGCTAAGGGTTACCAAATCAATTTGCAGTTCTAGAGGTCCAGATTCTTGTTAATACTTAAGATCATATGTAATATTTCAAAAGAATTTTCTACTGGAAGATAATTTTGACAGCAATTTTCTCTAACTTTGAACTGTCTTCCATCCACCCATCAATTACCCCTTCCATTACTATCAGACTATTATACTAGACCTTGTATTGGGCTAGGGAGTGGATGCACCAACATGAATAAAGACGTGCCTGCCCCCATTCTGGATTTCATAAATTTAGACATGTGTTTAAGAAGATATGATTCAAAACATTTTAAATCAGACAATAACTATAAAAGAAACACTTTCATAATGACAGCATTTAAAATATAGAGAGTGTATCTACTTGAGCTTGGGTAACACAAACTGATGAACATAACTGGGAACATAATTGTTTCTCCCCCTAACACATCAGACAAAGGGATAGAATTGGTGCTTTAAACAACATATTCAGGAGTCATGATGTGAATAACTTACTAATATACTTTAATCTTTATCTGCCATTAGTTATTATTGATCTCCTTAACTATAGATGACAAAAATAACTTGGTTTAGATAAAAGTTTTACAAGAAAAGTATTATTTTGACTGATAATATTTATTAGAATTTGAACCCAAAGGAAGAATAATGTTGATAACTGTATTGAGAATTTCATTGTTACTGAGATTAATTTTAAAGAATATATGTCTACTGTTGTCATCCAAGAACACCAAGTAACTCTGGTAAATGTTACAGACTCTTGTCAAAACATCATGTATCTCTCCTGGCTGTGAACAGGAAGTTCCTAATCTAGATAAATCATTGTCAGGAGAGTTGGCCACCATACAAGACACATTCTGTCTTTCAACTTACTAAGAAACTAACACGACACCAAACACAAGAAAACAAACCAAAACAAAAAAGCAAAAACAAAAAAACAAAACAAACAAACAAAAAAACCAAACCAAACAAACAAAGAAACAAAAAACCTGGACATACTAAGCACAAGGGTTGCTAAAGGATTGGACGGTGCCCTGTGAGATCATTTTCCTCCTTACAGTGAGAACAAAGGCAAAGTCAGCATCTAGCACTATGCAAAGAATTCTTGCTGTGGACTTGTTTGACTTTACTTCCAAAAAATTCCACTACAGTCATCAATCAGAGAGAGAATAATGTAGCCAAGATCTTAGTATAATGGGAAGACTGAGTGCACTGAAGTAGACTGGATTCCAAAAGACACCAATCAAGGCTCCAAAGCTGTGGCACTGGCATTGTGCTCACTCTTATAATTTATTTAATGGCATCATCTTTAATTAAAGAATGATACATTTGAATTCCCAGTTTTACTTCCTTGATTAGCATCAATCCCATTACCTCAAGGTGCTGCTCATTTCTCTGTAAAACAAAATAAATGCCAGCAAGTCAAACTGGATTCAGCATTTCCCAGTAAGACTCACAAGCCAGCAAGGTACACTGGCTTCAGCACTTACCAGTGAGTCTCCAGCCAGCAAGGCACCCTGAGTTAAGCACTTCACAGTGAGTCTCACATGGCAGAAAGGCACCCTGGGTTAAGCACTTCACAGTGAGTCTCACAGCATTTTCTTCCTCAGGAGAATCTCTCTTTCAAAGAAGATAACCTCTAGTTTATTACCAAAATTCTTTCCAGGAACTTTGAATTAGTGCCCACCAGTGAGAGCAAAGTTGGTAGAAGAGGGCTGAAATCAAAATCTGGACTATCATGTAAACTAAAATAGCCAAAAATTAGAATAAGTTACATCACATGGAAAAGTGAAAAACAGGATAAGAAGTCACAAAAACTAAAAAGTTGACATGCAAAGTAGCAGTTATGAAAGAACTTTAATCTGAGGAAAGTGACAATCCAGTCCCTAGTTAAATGTTTCTCTTTAGTAAAAAGAAATGTTTGGCTAAACTAAGGTCACACTGGGATACCTCCTAATCCTGGAAGACATCCCTTTTGATAGAAATGGGGAAGTCTGAACACCAGGATATGCTCACAAGAAGGATACCATGTAGTATCCTTACCAGCTCACAAGAGGTGTGCTGTCATGAGCCACTGCACTACAGAAGCTGGGAGAGGCTTGCGGCAGAATCAGCCCAGCATCCATCAGAACAATGCCCTGACCACATTTCGACATTACACTTCCAGTCTTACAGTGGTAAGATTGTGTGTTTCTATTGTTCAGGTCAAGTCATCTGTGATACATTATTGGGTCAGCTCCAGGACATTGCTGTGTTTATCAAGTCAACATTTTCTTGTCTTTATTTTTTATACACTTATTTAAACTTGTTTTCTGTTACTCTGGAATTGAACCCCGGGCCAATTATTTGACAAAGGCCTGATAAATATCCTCAACTGTCTTATCCCAGCCCATCTAGGCCGAGGCTCTGAACCTTTACCCTATACCTTTGAACACGGGTCCTAGTTGTTACAGGCTTCAGCAAGGCTCATAAATCCAAGGGGGGCATCAGCTGTTGTGGAACCTCTGGTGATGATTCTGTCTACTACCTTGGGACATCCATGTTAGCATTCTTCCAGAAGCCTCTTCTTAGGCCAAGATAAAAAACCCTCCCGACTCTGACTACCAAAGCTGTCTTGAGCTCTTATCTATGAAGGATGGTGTATAAGCTAGGACTCTCAGCCATCTCTCACTCTTGCCCAATTGACTCAATGTAACATAAATAAATAGGATAATATACACATCTGAAAACTATGTTTTTCCTATTGATTTTAAAAATTACAAAATGGAAAAGTGAGGAAATAAGCTAAAAGAAGGTAGCCTAAAGCCAATGCATTTGCATGTAATGTTGAGGTAAATTTTGTCTGAAACTTGGGGAAATTGGGAAAATTGTTTTTTCAATACCATCCTGTGATATATTGTAATGCACACTGGCAACTTATAGGCGAACCTCACTCTAGAGCTGATTACTTGTAAATAATTTAAATAAGCTATTTTTAAAATGTGGCTTTTTAAAAATCAATTTCTTTAACTTCTTTCTAAACCACTGTCTTGGGCTTTAACTTAAACCTGCCAAGTAATTCAGATTTGGTAGTGAATTCAAGCCTTCTCAGGGAGAATGTATACAACATGTAGTATATCATAAATATATAATATATAATAAATATATATTATATATTAAAATCTAAATTTTTATGTAATTTTTGATAGTTGACTAAATCTCCAAATAATCTATCATTCTTTTCATGTATTTTCACAAATTAGATTCTGGACCCAACCTTAAGATGCAAATCTGACATTCTTTAGTCATTTCAACAGTCATCTGTCTCCAGAAGGTAGGGAGGGAGCTGCAATATAAAGAGTTGAGGTTCTGATGCACAAAGGATGCTTGCAGCCAGATTTCTCAAGAGCCCCAGGTTAAATTTATGATGGCAGGCTGCAGTTTTGCATATTATTTCTAAATGCATAAAATTTAGCCATGCTTGTTTAATAAAAGAAGACATGGGTATGATGTTCAGTTAAACCCGAGTTTTAGAAGTTGGAGAAAAAAATCCTGTGTATGCGCATCTTTTCTTAGATTCTTCCACTCAATACTTAATTTAAAAACTAATATTTCAACAAGAAAGCATTTTATAGCTCTTTGTTTACCTTTGAAATTTATTATAATACAGTAAAATATGCCAAAGAAATACTTTCAGTACTAAATAACTCTATTCACTTTTTTAAATGGAGTTATTTCAAACACAAAGCAACACTGTGAATGTTTCATGTTTTATATGCATACCAATGAAGTAAAACAATGCTTAGGAGAAGTGAGGATCAAAGTTATAAATAAAAGATTATTTTTAGTTACTACCAAGAGTGTTTAAGGCAAGAGCATTTCTTCAAGGATTGGAATAAGCAAACTTCCAGACTCTTAAATCTAAAGGAAAAGTTTTTCAGTCCCTATAAAGTCATGCACTTCAAAGCAGAGACTAAATTAAAGAGGTAAGATATGGCACTGTCAGTGAACGTGTGTTCACATAGAAATAGAATACTATGGCTAGACAAAGATTATGAGCTTCAGTGTTCTGGCTAGCAATGAAGAGTGAGCAAACACTTCCACCCAGAGCTGCTAACTCCTCCTCCAACCCAAGCTAACAGGAATCACTGAAAACCCAGCTCTTCAGTGTGGGCTGAGGCTAAGCACCAGGCTATTCACACAGGCACTAACCCATATTTTTGTGCCAGAAAAAAAAAAGTAGAAATGAAAGAAAGTTCAGCAGAGCTTAACAAGAACAGGCTAGGTACCAAACAGTACAGGATGGGCTTGTCTCACAAATGCCAGCACAATCTTTCAAACTGGCACATGATACAGTTCAGCTCTGCCCCGTCTACACAATACATTGAAGATCATCCAGGATCACATTTTTTTAAATTTTAATTAATTTATTTTTTATACTCCATATTTTACTTCCCCCCATCTACCCTCTGACTGTCCCATATCCCATACCTCCTCCCCACTCCCCTGTCTCCATGTGGTTGTCCCCACCCCCAATTCCACCTGACCTCTAAGACCTCAAGAGACCTCCCTGGGACCTCCAGTCTCTTGAGGGTTAGCTGCAACATCTCTGAATGAACACTACTGTATGTGCATTGGGGGACTCATATCAGCTGGTGTATGCTGCCTGGCTGGTGGTCCAGTGTTTGAGAGATCTCTAGGGCACAGATTAATTGAGACTGTTGGTCCTCCTGCAGGATCGCCCTTCCCCTCAGCTTCTTTCAGCCTTTTCTAATTCAACAACAGGGGTCAGCTGCTTCTGTACATTGATTGGGTGCAAATATTTGCATCTGACTCTTTCAGCTGCTTGTTGGGTCTTTTTAATGGGGGGGGGGCAGTCATGATGGGTCCCTTTCTGTGAGAGCTTCATAGCCTCAGTAAGAGTGTCAGGCCTTGGGACCTCCCCTTGAACTGGGCCTGTTGCTGGACCTTCTTTTCCTTGGGCTCCTCTACATTTCCATCCCTGTAATTCTTTCAGACAGGAACAATTTTGGGTCAGAGGTGTGACTGTGGGATGGCACTCCCATCCCTCACTTGATGCCCTGTCTTCCTGCTGGAGGTGGGCTCTCTAACTTCCCTCTCCCTACTATCTGACATTTCATCTAAAGTCCTTTGAGTCCTGAGAGTTTCTCACCTCCCAGCTCTCTGGTGTGTTTTGGAGGTTCTCCCAAACCTATTTCCTGAGGTTGCCTGTTTCCATTCTTTCTTCTGGTCCTCAGGGCTTCAGTTCTTTCCCCCTACCCAATACCAGATCAGGTTCCGCTATTCCCTCCACTCCCTGCCCCATCCACTTTCCCTCCCTCCCAACCCCATTTCTGATTGCTTTCTTCTCTCTCCCAAGTGGGACTGAGATGTCCTCACTTGGGCACCACTAACCCCACACCTGATAGAGGGCTAATATCCAAAATATATAAAGAACTCAAGATATTAATTACCAAAAAATTACCAAACAACCCAATCAAAAATGGGGTACAGAACTAAACTCAGAATTTACAACTGAAGAATCTAGAATGTCTGAGAAGAACCTAAAGAAATGTTCAAAGTCCTTAGGGATCAGAGAAATGCAAATCAAAATGACCCTGAGATTCCACCTCACACCAATCAGAATGCCTAAGATCAAAACCTCAAGTGACAACACATATTGGAGAGGATATGTAGAAAGAGGAACACTCCTCCATTGCTGGTGGAATTGCAAACTGGTACAACCACTGTGGAAATCAATCTGGAAGTTCCTCAGAACACTGGAAAAAGATCTACTTGAAGACCCAGCTATACCACTTTGGGACTATAGCCAAAAGATGCCCCACCATGTCACAGGGACACATGTTCCACTATGTTCATAGCAGCCTTATTTGTGATAGCCAGAAGCTGAAAACAACCCAGATGTCCCACGACAGAAGAATATATACAGAAAATGTGGTTCATTTACACAATGGAATATTATTCACCTATTAAGAATGAAGACATCCTGAGTTTTGCAGGCAAATGCATGGAACTAGAAAATATCATTCTGAGTGAGGTAACTCATACCCAAAAGGACATGCATGGTATGTACTCACTAATAAGTGGATATTAACCAAAAAAAAAGTACAAAATACCCAAGATATAGTTCACAGAACTCAAAAGAATCATAAACATTTTTAAATAAGACTGAACTGAAGACTGAAAATACTATGAGGCAGGGACCAGAAATCAACTGTCTTTTACACCCATGATTAAATTTACCAGCAAGAAGACATTTTAAAAGAAGTATATGTTCCACAGCAAGCATCTGCATCAGTCTTTGAGACCTAGATCACTCCAATATACAAGGTCAGAGGATAGTGGGTTTTATTTTGTTTTGCTTTGGGGAATTTTAGAAACTTAAAGCTTGATATGATCTTCTTTTCTTCTTCTTCTTCTTCTTCTTCTTCTTCTTCTTCTTCTTCTTCTTCTTCTTCTTCTTCTTCTTCTTCTTCTTCTTCTTCTTCTTCTTCTTCTTCTTCTTCTTCTTCTTCTTCTTCTTCTTCTTCTTCTTCTTCTTCTTTTGGATTTTCGAGACAGGGTTTCTCTGTATAGCCCTGGCTGTCCTGGAACTCACTTTGTAGACCAGGCTGGCCTTGAACTCAGAAATCCCCCTGCCTCTGCCTCCTGAGTGTTGGGATTAAAGGCATGTGCCACCACGCCTGGCTCGATCTTCTTAATTTTATAACATTCTCAAAAAAAACAAAAAAACAAAAAACAAAAAACAAAAAACAAAACAGCACAGTAGGATAAAAATAGAAAATTGTGAAGACCCCCAAACCCAGGGGACCTGGATAGCTCGCTAAGTTTAATAGTGGAGGTAGACCTTTCTCCAGGACCTAGACTCAGTACATCAAAGCTAGAGAATACTACAAAATCATTTTGAAACAGAATAGAAACCAGGACTATTACCTTTTTGGAAACTTTTAAAAGAACAGACTATGAGCTAAGTACAATCATTAGCATCAATTCTGTGCAAGGTATTGCATAGAGTCTGAAGATTACTGAGGAATGAACGAAACAAAGATCCCTCCATCTCAACTCTGTGCAAGGTATTGCATAGAGTCTGAAGATTACTGAAGGAATGAACGAAACAAAGATCCCTCCATCTCAATTCTGTGCAAGGTATTGCATAGAGTCTGAAGATTACTGAAGGAATGAAAGAAACAAAGATCCCTCCACCTTCTACTGGATCTTTGGGGACCAGACATCATTCATTTGGGGAATACTATCAGGATACAATACAGAGAGCCCCCTAAGTTTAACTCAGTCTTTAAAGATTCATTCCTGGTCCAGATTAATTTTTTGATATACCACAATTTACAAAGGGGACAGTTCTTACTCAATCATTAACTATTGATCAAATCTGTACTGTATAAAGAACAACATATTGGGTATTGATGGAAATGATCAAGGAAAAGACACATATTGTGAGAGACCCGACCATTAACCTGAGGTTAACATGTATCAAGGGAAAAACAAATTCGTGGTATGTTTATTTTTTGCCACAATTTCATAGATACATAAATATTTTAGAATTAGTAACTATGCTGCTTAAAAATAGGGAGATTCTCCTAAGTCGCTTTATTTTGGAAACATCAGAGTGCATTTATACAAACTCAGGCAGCACCAGTGCCACTAGCTGACAGGACCTCATTAGGCCATCATTGTATGTTTGGTTCAGTGATGATCAATATAACATACAGTATAGTGTTTGTTTCTTTTGATATATCTTAGTAAGTAGTTTACAACTGATACAGGAGTCTATGGGTAATGGGGGTGGTATTTTCTTTTGGTTTGAAGAATTAAATTTACAATGGAATCTTCATATTTTGTTAATATTTTTAACTTTATTTACTGAATCTTTGTAATTCTACTTTTGAATTAAACAATATTATTATTAATTTTTATTTCCTGTAATATATTTACAAGTGCTTAATCATTTGTTTATGCATTCAGCAATGTAAAAGACCTTAATAACTCCAGAAGTATTGAATATTAAAAAATAGTTCATAATAGTAACAATTTATTGAATATTATATGCCAGGCACTTTCCAAAGTTTCTAAAATGCTGCCTGATGTAATCTTTATAAGTACCTGTATACAAGCATAAGAAGAATAAATAAAAAGTTCCGGCTAAATAAAAACTTAATTTGTGTTTGAGCCTAGAAAATCTGACTAAAAGTGTATTTTCCAAGTGCTGCTCTACTGAACCTCTGTGCATTTTTAAGTAACAGAGTCCTGTAGTGCCCTGGATTTGAGATATAACACGTGTTCACTTGAGCCTTGTCTCTATCGTATCCAAGTGTTTTCAGATACTTAAAAGATCAGACTTTACTTTTCCAAGCTGTGAATTCACTTGAAGAATGCTTTTAATTAAAATCTCATCAATGCACCGTTCAAAATGTTCTCATTGCAAGCATGTTTCACTGTCTTCAGAGATACTGTGGATATGAACAAGTTTAAGAGGAAAATACTATGGAAAACCAGATCACAGCAGTCAGTGACCAGGAAATTATATCTCACAGGTTTTTCACCTACATAAGACTTACACATGCAAGACCTAGATCAGGGTGAGATCTCAGAACCACATTTGAAAATAAGAAAAATGAATGTGATATATTTTTAATTTAATTATTAAGGCTTTATTGTAACACAGATATTCCTTTTCCCTCAGCATTTCTGTTCTTAATTCCCTAACTGCCATCACTGAGTGTGGCGCAGAAGTGTTCGACCATAATGGCACGGGGTTACAGAGGAAGGGCAGGGGGAGCTTCAATGCTGATACCTTAAACATGGTCAGACATAAGGACAGCGGGAGTTGGCTACCTCCCCATTCCAAACCCGACAACATAAAGTCAGCTCTCCCAACATCAACCCTAGGAAAAAATTCATTACAATGATAGTCATCAAGCTTCACTCCTTGTTTGACAGTACAAGGACCCCCCTCAACCCTACAACTCCTGAGTATGTAGATGATATATCTTCTAATACCATTGCCCTGGCCATTGGTGCATGGCCATACAAACCTTGTCCCAGAGACTCTGGCCACCTCCCCAGGGCATACATACTCCTTTCTGTTCCCCAATAAAGGAACCGGTACTCTGAAGCTGTTTCCAGGTGTAATCATTGCCTGTGTTCTCATTGGCAATGGAGATTCTGTACTGGCATGTGGCTCATAAAAGAAACTGGAATAATTCACCACCAAAGGTCTCAACTCAGGGCTCTTGGAATTTTCTCTTCCTCTAACATTTCTCCCTTAGTTGTTATGTCCCTGTCCTGTGAAATGTTTCTACTGTAGTTAAATACTTGTAAATCTGTACAGATGTTATGATCATTTACTTCTTTAAAGGAAATTTTAGCTGGGTGTTGTGGTACACACCTTTAACTCCAGTACTTAGGAGGCAGAGGCAGGCAGATTTGAGTCAAGCCTGGTCTACAGAGTGAGTTCCAGGATTATATATAGACAACTATCTCAAAAACAGAAAGTAAAAAAAGAAGAAAAAAGGTGTAAAATTTCAGAGTCCTAGCTTCTCTGTGCAAATTAAAAGATGGCCCTTTGCCAGAGAGGCTAACCCCATGACAAGCCTCACTTTTCTTTTTTTTTTTTTTTTTTTT
>NC_034600.1:8522043-8524094 GCF_900095145.1 Mus pahari | reverse complement strand
GAGAGAGAGAGAGAGAGAGAGAGAGAGAGCAAGAGAGAGAGGAGCGAGAGAGAGGGAGGGGGTGAGGGAGAGAGGAGGGAATACAGTTGGATGAGTGGGAAGACAGGGAAGAACTTGGAGAAGGGAAACTATGATCAGAATATATTGTATTAATTTTTTTCAATTAAAAAAATGGAAGTGAAATCTGAGCAAGGAAAAAAAACCCAAAGTAGGAGTCTGAGAACGAATGGTGTCTGAGGTGGTATTTTTGTCTCCCTGTAAACATAAATAGACATGAACATGTACACATACATGAGCATGTACACACACACACACACGCACATACACACACAGAGAGAGTTTCCTGCAAACACATACTCACTCTTTGCATACCCAGAAAAATAGCTGTAAATGACAAGCCCAATGAACTAAAACTGTCACTGACAAGCTGAAGAGAGTTCAGTGGGTAAAACTACTTACCGCATAGGACTAATGACTTGAGTTCAATCTCCAGAATACACAGAAAGCCAGATGTTGGGACTTGCATCTATAATCCCAGATGTTCATGGGTCAACTAGCCTGAAGTACACAGAGCAGCAGAAATGAGAGAGACTTGCCTCAACAAGGAGAAAAAAAAGAACCAACTGCCAAAAACTGTCCTCTGGATCTGTACATGTACATGATGGCATGCATGTGTGGCCCCACATACATCAAGCATACAGCACACACACAACATACAAATACACACACATCAAAGAGATACATCACACATACATCACATATATACCCTTAACATAGGCATGCACACACAACGAACACATATCACTGACACACATCAATGCACATTGCACACAGACATCACACATACAAAAATACATGCCCATATCACACCTACCTCATATACACACACATCACATGCATATATCATATATACACATCTCTCACACACACATACATACATACACACCACAGATATACCACACAAGCATTGCATATATATATCACACACAGACATCACATACACAACATAATCATAATAAGTTAATTAAAAATTTTTAAAAATTAATATCATTAGTATCACACAAAGCTAGAGAGATAAGGACAGAGAACTCAATAACACTAAAAGCCTTAAGTGGATACCTTATTTTATAATAAAACATTAAAAAGTTTCCCTTTGGTTTTCAGAAAGACAACCCACTTCCATGATTTTACAAACAATCTGATTTACAAGTCATGAACAAGGCAAAGATCAAAACAAAATACAATGTTATAAATATTGGACTAATTAAGAGATTAATTCTATGACAAATCCAAAATAAATTTAAGTATCATAGCTTGTTAAAATGGTTGTAGAAAATATATTCATTGTATTTATTAACTGACATTTATTTATTAAAGTACAAAATATATTTTATGTATTTTTTACTTTTTAAAGATTTAATTATTTAATTTGATGTGTGTGAGTGTTTTGCCTGCATGCTTACCATGCATGTGTCGGGCGGCCCAGGAGGTCAGAGTGATCAGACTTGATCACTTGGGTCAGAGAGAACTGGAGTTACAGGGGCTGTGAGATCATGATGTAAGTGCTAGAACTGAACTCACGTCCCCTGTAAAAGCGGCCAGTGCTCTCACCACTAACCAGTCTCTCTAGGCCTCTAATCTTAAATATTTGATTAGAAAAGCTTCAATTTATTTATTTTTTATTTGCCTATAGTTCTGGGGTCTCCCACAGGTGAAAGAGGTCACCCGTAAATGCTAAACATAACAAAAACTGACAAGAAGCACTATTAGGGCAATCCAACTTTTAAAAGCACTGCTTTCTGGATAGTCCATCCTTTCATCTTAGCTCTGAATTTTGTCTCTGTACCTATATCCTTTCATGAGTATTTTGTTCCTTATTCTAAGGAGGAACGAAGTATCCACACAATGGTCTTCTGATCGATCCCATAATCAGCCACCAAACCCAGACACTATTGCACATGCCAGCAAGATTCTGCTGAAGGGACCCTGATATAGTGGGCTCTTGTGAGGCTATGCCAGTGCCGGGCAAACACAGAAGTGGATGCTCACAG
>NC_034600.1:8516919-8522032 GCF_900095145.1 Mus pahari | reverse complement strand
GGGGGGGGGGTGTATAGGGAACTTTCGGGATAACATTTGAAATGTAAATAAAGAAAATAATAATTAAAAAAAAAGAAAAAAAGAAAAAAAATCCTTTTTAGTAGAATAACAGGAAGTCTAATCTCCATACCAATCTTTTCATTGACACATGGTCATGTAAAAAGCCCTTGGGGTTTTCTGGGTCACTTTTCTGTAGCATCTCACATCCTGAGACATTTGATAAACCTCTTCTGACCGCCTGTGTACTATGCCATCTTCCGACTGCTTGTGTACTATGCCACCTCCTTTGCTTCTGGCAGAAGCTCTTAGTGTCTGTTTTCATTTCCACTGGGTCAAAGAGGCTCCCATATCCAATTAAGCATTGGGTTAGCACATTTTGGTAATCATTTCTGTTTACTGCATTTGTGCATTTCCATGTCACAGTTCTGGTTCTGAGAAAGAAATTCTAAGCACTTCACTGGCTGTTTGCACATAAAACATTATTTTATATCAGCCATAGCCTTTTTTATATAAATAAAATCAAATTAGACTAAGCTCCAGGGGAAGCTAGCGACAGACTAGCAGGCATCTCTTCTCTCTTTTTCTGGTAGAAATCTTGAAACAACAGAACAGCCTGTGCTTCAGGCATAATTAAAGCAGATGTTCTCAATCTTCATTTTCATTGTTAATTTTGACAGCAGAAGACAGTGCTTGTCTTTTGTGCAGTCACCTATTTTCTCTCAGATGTGCCCTATTTTTCTCCTCACCCACCATGACTGCTTAGAAAGCCAGTAGGAGGTGATGGTAGGTAACAATACAGTAGCAAGAATTCTGTCAGTTTCTCAGTAGGTCAGCAAATGGAAACTCGATAAGAAACTATTCAGAAGATAAACTTCACGTCTAAATAGCATAAGCACTTTTATCTATTCCTAACATGAAAAAGATTTTATCTTTCAGTGACTTATGAGGTCTTTCATTACAAAAGTCACTCATACTGCATATATTAAGTATAATAAACAATTTACAATTACCTTTCTTTGTCAATGCAGCATTTGAGAATATAACAGCGTTAAAATAAAACAGTTGAACATATAAAAACCTCCCACACGTTGATAACAAGGGCCAGGTGACACAGTTGCAAGGAAAAAGCTACTATTTTGTTGGTTGTGTGTCTAAAATCTGAAAGAATGGTAGGTCAATAAAGGTACCTCTCCCCAATTGTGCCCTTCTAGAAATCCTGCTCTGTGACGCCTCACTGTTTAAGGTGTTTTCAGGAGAGAAGCAGGTAACCATCTGTGACACGTAATATTCACTTTCCAATTGATTTGATTTGGAATCATCTGAGATGCACACCCCTGGGCACATCTGTGAAGGCATTTGCAGAGACTTCACTGGAGAAGGGAAGAGACCTCCTGAACGGGGATGTCAGGATCCTACAGGATGGGGTAGCAGAATGGGTACAATGGAGAAAGTAAGTCAAATACCAATGTTCATCTGTTTAGGTTTCTGCACTGTGAACACAGTGTGGCTGGCTGCTCACCATGGCCTCTGCATCGGCTCCTGCCTCCAGGTTTCTGCCCTGTGTGAGTTCCTGTCCTGACTTCCTTTGATGACAAAAAGCAATGTGGAAGTGTAAGCCAAATAAATCCTTTCCTCCCAGATTGGATGTGTTTCATCATATCCAGTCACCCTAACACAGACAAAGCCCTTTTCTCCCTTCAGTTGCTCCCTGGTAGGAATTTTGTCACAGCAACAAGACAAGTAATATATCATCTTTCCCCTCAGAGCTCCCAGCAGCTTGGATACCCAAACCTTAGAAACTACAGAGCAGAGAGGAAGATTCCTATAACCTGAGGTGGAGTACACCCTCTTCTCACCCACACCAAAGAACCCTGTAGAGGCAAGACTTCACTTCTTATACATTCCCGAGAAAAAGGATTCAGGAAGGGCCCAAGAGGCTACAGTCTTAAGCCTCCTCTGCTCTGCTGCTGTTTTGTTATAATGCACTACAGCCTGCTTCACACTCCAGGGGGAACTGGCTATACTAGAATGACAAGTGCAGCTTCCCCACTTCCTGCTACCCAAGCACCACTGAACAGTGGATGGTGTAGCAGAAACACCTGCTTCACCGGGGAGCAAGAGACTGAAATCTCATCTACTACCCACAAGGCAGTCACCAGAGATAAGAGACCTGGTGACAGGGCTAAATTGACAGAGCTGGAGTATAGTTTGAGAAATCATCTGGTATTAACTTCATCGCTCTGCAAGTGAGCACGCAAGCAGGAACTACAAGGATGAGTGTTGTGATGTATGCCTTCCATCCCTGCACTCATGACTGCTGTTCTGAGGAAGGAGGAATGTACATGAGAGGCTAGTTAAGGCTACACAGTGTATTCTAGTCCATTCTAGATTACATAGCATGATTTTTATCTCACAAAAAACAAAAACAAGCAAGCAAATAAAACTAGAGGGTGAGATAGAAGGAGAAAAATAAGAAGTAGGAACTGCAAAGCCTCAGGAGTAGATAAAACTGATTTTGATCCTAGCTGGGGACTGTGTGAGCAAGGCCTGCCTAGTTAAGATACCCTCAGATGGAACAAAGCAGAGTCTGACCCGTCACTAGGGAGGCAGGAATGTGATGTACAAGATAAAGCCTGTTGGGTTGGAATTCCAGAAGAATGTATACACTCCCAGTGGAAGCAGAAAACCAGAGTCAAACAAAGGGGAACTAGAACACAAGAAAGGAGATGGACAAGAAATACTGAATGAAGCAGAAATCCATGCACAGAGAACACTCAGTGAGAGCCAACCAGAAAGTTGATCGCCATGGTGGTCTTCAGCTAACCTCAGCTGAACCTACACCTCACCAAGGCAGAGCCAGAGGCAGTTCCTATAGCCTGTAAGCCACACTCTCACAGGCTAACAGCTCCAGTCACTGCACCTCTGTGCTGGGCGATGTGCTAGATAGAGCACATTCATTTCATTAACTGTTTTCTAACTAATTCCCAAATAATGGATAAACCAAAATTAGCTCTACATATTTCTAGTCCCAGCTTAGAGGTGCTTTCTTGTAGAAGACTATAAGAAGCTGACCACTAGCTTCTCTGTCATACCCTGGATTGTCTTGTTCTTTGTCATGTGTTGAAAGGACAACATAAACCCCATTTATCTCCATTTAAGGACCAGGCCTGTTTTGAGGGGAAAGGGGGGGCTGTAAAGCACCAGCTCCAGGAACAGACCATAAGTCCCAGTGATTAGGCCATAAGACATCAGCTCCAGGAACAGACCATAAAATACTGAACAAGATCATAAACCCTCTTGCAAAGAACATCCAGGGATAACCACAAAAATGGGGAAATATCTTATCTCAGGATGGGTCATCTGTACTGGGAAGCCCTATCTCCTATGGTTAAAACATTCATGACATAGGACTGCAGACCACTGACCACCTGTGACCCCTAGCATTCACCAATAAAATTTTACATTACCTAATCCTTCAATAGAGTTCCCTGCAAGAAGGCCATTTCAAAGAAATGTTCACTGTTGCATGTTGGTTGTTTCTGCAGAATAACCACTCTTTGTCTTTGCATACCATCTGAGTCTGGGGTCTTACTTCAGCAATTTTCAGACCATTAAAGTGTCACTCAGTCTACCTTACATTTTGTTATTTTTGAGGATGTACTATGTCCATTTTGGGTTCTACCTGTGACCTCATATTTTCTAGCACATAAGCTCTTGAGTAAACACTTCTGCGCCCTTGAATACCAGGAGGGGAAGGGCTGAAAAGGAAGTGTGCAGGTGAAGCAAAGGCATTGTAGACAAGAGCTTTGTTCTCTGGAAATGTGGCCAATACTGACTAATATTTCTAAAAGCTAGAATAGCAGAATGACATCACCATGACCATGCAAATAAGCTTTTCTTAAATAAACCATAACACTGACTAGAGTTTTATTAAAATCTGTCAATCGCAGAGGTGAGGCTATGTATTTTACTCCTCTGCTGGGCTCCTAATTCACATGTTAGAAAGCCAGAGAAATATCAATAAATCCAAGAGATGTTAATATGAAACCATTCATTATAGTTTTCTCTCTCTCTCTCTGTGTCTCTCTGGCTCTGTCTCTATCTCTCTCTCTCTGAGTATGTGTGTGTGTGTGTATGTGTGTGTGGTGTGTGTGTTGTATGTTTATGTGTGTGTGTATGTATGTGTGTGTATGTGTGTGTATGTGTGTGTGTTTGAGTGTGTGGTATGTGTATGTGTGTGTGTGTAGTGTGTTGTATGTGTATGTGTGTATGTGTGTATGTGTGTGTGTTTGTGTGTATGTATGTGTGTGTATGTGTGTGTTGTATGTGCATGTGTGTATATGTGTGTGTGTATCTGTGTGTGTGGTGTGTGTGTGTATATGTGTGTGTGATATGTGTGTATGTATGTGTGTGTATATGTGTGTGGGGTGTGTGTGTGTGTGTGTGTGGTAAGTGTGTGTGTGTGTGTGTGTGTGTGTGTGTGTGTGTGTTTACTGACAGAGCAGTTGGCAGATTGATGTTTTACTTCTGGGCTCATCCTTCCCATCTAGGAGTAAACCATCCAAGCTGTTCCTACTCCCTAACAAAAGCAGGATTAAGCAGCATCCTGTCAGTTCTGCAGGACATGTCCTACCCTACTAACCTTAGCTGGATAAACACTCAGGAAAGCAATTACAGAAGATGGAGGAAATACAAACAGAATCTTGTAAGCAACATTCCAGAAAATCACTCTGCTAGTCAGATTTTCACTGCATACTGCAAGCTTTTTTCTTTTCTTGACTGTCTAACATGAATTGATGGCACCACAGACTGCTAGACTACTGTGTGCTTGAATTATGATCACAGGCAAAGCGATGAGTACAGATATTGAGGACACATCCTGTTGTTTATTCCATAGAGATGATTTGCATTCTCACTTTGGGTAGAGAAAGCTAATGTAAAACAAACAAAACAACACAGCAAAACAACATTACTCAAGGTCACAAAGTATGTGTGAACTAGAAGATTGAAAGTACTTCTTCTTCTTCTTCTTCTTCTTCTTCTTCTTCTTCTTCTTCTTCTTCTTCTTCTTCTTCTTCTTCTTCTTCTTCTTCTCCTCCTTCTCCTCCTCCTC
>NC_034600.1:8506734-8516598 GCF_900095145.1 Mus pahari | reverse complement strand
TCCTCCTCCTCCTCCTCCTTCTTTTCTTCTCCTGTTGCACTGGAGATCTACCCAGGGTGTCTAACATTTAGTACATCCTCAGGTATGTCTTGATTTAAGCCCAGGTCTTCTACTTGAGAATGTGAATTGCACTAATGCCCGTGCCACATGGATTTCTCATCCTATTAACCCCACTAGGTGGGAATCTCACACACAGCCCTTTCTCACCAGTCTAGACTTCTTCTACAGCTAATTCTGATTTTCAGAAAGACCATGTTAATTCTCTCTAAAGCACCCCCACTCCTAGGAACATGACAAAGTCATTCCTTGTCAGTACAACCTCAGTTTCTTCAGGCATTTGTTTTCACTTCATCCTGACTCAAGGCTTAGCTTTCAGTGATGCTGATACTTTGAGGATCAGGGCATTCAGGTTTGGCTGTGTATTGTTTCTCCTTCTCTGCCCCCCATCTCCCACATGTCTGCCATATACACACAGTTCTTACCCTGGTTGCTGAGTGGAAACATGGCTGAGCACAACGTCTACTGCAAGCAGTGCTTTATGAGGTCTCCTGTAGAATTCTCTCTCTACTCATATCTTCCTAGATGGCTCTGCTCACCCTCAAATGCTTTCCCCAAGTTAATGAAAAGTCGTCAGTGGTATGTGCTGGGCCACAGGATAACAAAGTGTATGCCATGCGTGCTTTCCTGAAAATGTGTACCCTGGATCTCTATTCACAGCACAGTGGATCTGAATCCCAGAGGCACAGGCCTGAGAACATAAAGGCTGATCAAGACTCACAGGGTAATGTGTACAGTGATATAAGCTGAAGAATTGCCCTATAAGGAATATCTCAGCATGGTCCATCCAGAACCATAAAGGACTTGTTCCTTTACGTGCTGCAGTCTGGGAGGAGACAGAGTCACAGCAGTGCCACTTTCTCCATAACTGTGGTTGATTACTACAGAAGGCATTACTTAGCTATGGCTGCCTCTTGTTTGTTGTGGTGACTTGAAGGGTCGAGTATGTATTGTTTACTAACAGAACTTTAGCATTTATAAACTTTTCTGTTAGTTTGAATGCACATTGATTTTTTTAGAATATGAAGAATTGAAAGAGGTAAGAAAGTATAATAAGTCTTTAATGTAAGAGATTGGTTAAACATGAACTCTTTTGATGAAAAATGTGTCCATAGTACTAAGTACATAAGCCAATGGCATACTTTCAGGTATGAGAAAGTATTTAATGTGGAACTTAACATATATTTTTCCCAAGGCACCCACATCTTAGCACTTTACCACCCTTTGAAAGTATAGTTACAGAGGATCTGATATCCTGTTCTGGCTTTTGCATGTACCAGGCAGAATAGTGCAATAATCTTTTAAAAATATATATCCTTTTCCACTCCCCAAAAACCCACAAAATAATTATTTATTGGCTAAAAGGAAGTTGCTGCAAGGTGTGGAGAATTAAGACTGTAGCAAAAAGTGAAACTTTGGAGCACCACTTAAATGCTAAATTAGACGATGTTGGTCTCGATGATTGACAGGGCAAAGTAATCACAAGATGCAGCTGAAAACCCAGTGTTAAGCTGTGCTCTGGGGAATTGGCTGTATTCTCCTGTGCTATGGGGAGCTGACTGTATTCTGCTGTGCTCTGGGAAGCTGGATGTACAGCCTTAAGAAACTCATTTGACTAGCCTGCAGTAAAATTATCTTCACTTGCAAAATGAAAAAACATGGCTAGCTTTTCTCCAAGGCACTTTTAATTTTTTAATTCAAAATTTTGTGAATATGCATTGCTAACTATTCAGGTCAAGCAAAATTTTATGGAAATTGTATGGCTGGTTTAATGTGTGGAACCACTTTTTATGGGTTATTTTAATATAAAACTGATACTTGGATTTCTGTTCTTCCTTCATTAAGGTCCTCCTCTTTTTCTTCTCTTTTTTATTTTTATTTTTTTATTCTGGAACAATGCCTCATGTAGCCTACCCTGGTCTTGAACTCACAATGTAGCCACAGTTGGCATCGAACTAGTCCTTCTGTGTCACTTTGCATATGCTCTTTTTATAGGCATATGCCAGCATAACTGCTATTTAACTTTCTTCTTATTTTTGTGCATAAAACTGCAGTCAAAAATATTCTGTAAACTTCCACAAAATTGTGCAAAACTAATGGATAGTGTATGGGAAACAGGAAGTGGAAAAAGGAACAGGGAACTTGAGAGGGACTAGCTGATTAGGGATGTGGAGCCAAGTCTCAACCTAAAGCCAGGTTTGCTGGGACCCAGGAAGGTCTTACCTTCAGTTAGACTCCTCTCCTGCCCTTCTTTTCTCCTATTCTCTCTTCTTTCTTCAAAGTTTTGTTTTTATTAGCTTTTTGTAATTACTACAGGAAGCAAAAAGTTTCACTCTGGCATTTTCATACCTTGTGTCTGTCGCTCATCCTTCTCCACTCTGTCCTTTTGCCCCATTCCTGCTGGTCCCTTCCTCCCCAGCAGATTCCCTGCTGCCTCTGGGCTACATGGCTTCTATAAGCTAGTCTTTACTCCCATTACCCTTTTGCATATCTCATGGTCCCCTTTCTAGTCTTATGACCTATGCTACACTCACACCCATATGTATTAGCTGTACATAGAAGTTAAAAATCTAAGATCTTCTGAATATGACAAAACCTATTAATCTTCCTGAGTTTGAGCTACTTTTCAGTTTTAAACAAAATACTAGAACATACACAAGAACTGCAAGAGTTGAATATCCCCTTATTCTTTTGGTTAATAAATGGGCTAATAAACTGAACAGACTAGTCTCCAAAGAAACACAAATGAACACCAAATATTTTTAAACATGTTCAGCATCTTTAGCCATCAGGGAAATACAAATTAAAACCACTTTGAGATTCCATCTCTCCCTAGTCAAAATGACTAACCTCCCAAAAGCAAATAAGGGTGAGGATGTGGGGAAAGAATCACCCATTGTTGGTGGGGTTGTAAACTGATGTATTCACTATGGAAATCAGCATGAAGGGGTCTGAACAAGCTAAAGATAGAAATGCGCATATGGCTCAGCTATATCATGGTAGGGTACATGTCCCTAAACCCATGTCCTATACCATGAAGAGAGTCCTGCATATCCCTCCTGACTCTCACAACAATCATAAAGGCTAAGAAACAGAAGCAGTCTGGATTTCCATCAACAAACAAAAGGATGCTGAAATGTGATGCATATACACAATAGGATTTTATTCAACTGAAAGGAACACACTGTTACTAAGATAGAGAAATTACTTCCAGAGAGCAACGAGCCACAGGAAACAAATGTACTTCCATATCACAAAGTACTTACACACCGCGGAAGGGAATGTCTTCCCAAAGTAACTGTGTGATGTTTTGTTTATAGCCAAGGAACTCGTAGTCACGTGCTGATTGAGATGATCTTGTTTACTTGTTTGCTTATAATGCTGGCCTGATTGAATGCCAAACATGCAATTTTCCCAACAGAGTCATCTCCATTGTCTACACTTGAACCTATTTAGTTGTGCTTGGTCAAATATTTTTACAGGAAAAAAAAATAAAAAAACTTTGTTTTCCCCCATCCCTTGGAACACTTGAAGCAATAAGTCTTTTATTACTCTCTCTGAAACCTGCACAATTTCCTGGCTCTAGCCCTGAGACTCCACCATCATTTTGGAAAGTGTTCTATTGTGCCAAGTATATCTGCGCACTCTAATGAGACATTTGCAAGCAGGGAGGCTTCTGCTCTCAGATTTTGAAACAAACATGTTTTTGCCAGTCACTGAGAATGATTTTTAACATTGTTGTTGAAACTAATTTTGTTTGTAGGGCCTTCTAATACTATAATCACAGTTTGCACTTTCTGTGCCATACAGATAAAAAGATAAAGCTGCATAAAGGCCTTGGACAATGCCATTCCAGCACTCACCGAAAGGATCAGGAGTATATGCACAAGTGTAGACACAACAGTGATTTTCCCTCAAAGCCCAAAACAAGCTTATCCGGTGACTTAAACACATACCACTGCTTTTGACAATCCCCCAACTAAAAACACAACAGAAAGGAATTTCATATCACTTAGTTCTAAGAAGGGATTACTATAGATGGTTCCTACTGTATTTGCCCCAATGCTAACCACATCTTACATGACTTCCTACACAACTTCAGCCTATCCCTGCCTATTCCCTATCACTTAGAAGGAAGGTGTGCACATCACAAACATGATTAGATGGACTAACGTTCTTTATTCCCTTAGCATCTATGTATCATTTTCTAGCACTCAATTCAAATTCCTGACCTCAACACAGTTGGACTGCTCTCTTGCTCTGAATTCTGACTACCCAGACTCGGTTTCATCCTTTGTATGATGTTAGGGACAAGTGATTCGTTTTGTATACACTTTACTTTTCCCAGCTGTAAAAAGGGAGTAAAATTATAATAGTGCCCATGGTTATACGGCACTTATAAGAATAAACTGGACAACTAGTAAAAGTCGTCATCATGACTGTCCTCATCATCACCTTGAAAAGAGACACTAGTAAATCAAAGAATTCAGAGCTTGCATGGCTGTGTTCAGTGACCTGTAAAATGCCATGGATACGTATTACTAATGCTTACCCATTACTGTAAAGGGACACCAATGCCTAATTTGTGTATCTATATTAAATTAAGATGGGATTAAAGCTCAGCAGGGGATCTCCAGAGTTTATTTGAGTTTATAGCAAATGCACATTCAATACAATGCTTAATACTCATAACAAAGATGTCTGTGAACCCTTCCAATAGGATCAAAGTGTGTCACTGACCTTGGAGTTCACTGGATTACTAACCAATATTTGGTAAACACCTACAGTCAATAAGTGTGAAAAATAAATTTTAGAAATATAAGGACTTGAGACTTTCCCAAAAGCTGTGCCCTGTCCATGGGATATGTTCTTCTGGCTGGGCTGCCTTGTTTGGCCCCAGTGGGAGAGGATGTGCCTAGCCTCGCAGAGACTTGATGTGCCAGGGATATCTGGTAGGTACATATATATATATATATGTGTGTGTGTGTGTATTTCATTGTCGCCTGCAAAACAAGAGGGTGTCAACCTTGCAAACAAGTACTGAGTCCTTTCTGACCTCTTCAATATGCGGTCTCCTTCCTTAGATCCCAAAGGTTCTTTTTTAAAAAAATTATTTTATTAGATATTTTCTTCATTTACATTTCAAATGCTATCCCAAAAGTCCCCTATACCCTCCCCCTGCCCTGCTCCCCTACCCACTCACTCCCACTTCTTGGCCCTGGCGTTCCTCTGTATGGGGCATATAAAGTTTGCAAGACCAAGGGGCCTCTCTTGCCAATGATGACTGATTAGGCCATCTTCTGCTACATATGCAGCTAGAGACACGAGCTCTGGGGGTACTGATTAGTTCATATTGTTGTTCCACCTATAGGGTTGCAGCCCCCTTCAGCTCCTTGGGTACTTTCTCTAGCTTCTCCATTGGGGGCCCTGTGTTCCATCCAATAGCTGACTGTGAGCATCCCCTTCTGTATTTGCCAAGCACTGACATAGCCTCACAGGGGACAGCTATATCAGGATCCTTTCAGCAAAATCTTGCTGGCATATGCAATAGTGTCTGGGTTTGGTGGCTGATTATGGGATGGACCCCTGGGTGGGGCAGTCTCTGGATGATCCATCCTTTCGTCTTAGCTCCAAATTTTGCCAGACAAAGGTTCTTACTTCACGTCATTTTCCTTCATCTCCTAGCCACATAACTGTTCCTTCACACAGGTTTTTAAATTAATGCAAACATGAACTTGTTTGCAAAGCACTGTTAGGTTATATTCATATGATAGGATCACAATCAATTCCATCCACCTGCTGAAGCTGCAGCATTGCTGGCCCATCAATGAGGGTAACTCATAATTTTCATTAACTTATATTTTCTATGAAAATAAATGGTCTTTATGTTTTGAATTCTTAGAAACATGAAATAACCTTTAAAGAAAATTCTTCAGGAAATGCTTTCTAATCTTATCAAAAGACTTTTAGAGCTAAATTTTCTTTTTAAAAAGTCTATTGTATTCACTGGTACAGTGATGACACTAACTTCTATAATTATGAAAGCCATATTTTCCCCTTGCTATTGACCTTAATAAGAGTAGAGATCCATAAATAAAAACTACCCACATTCATTCTAACAGAAGTGGTTGGAATTTTATTGGTTTATTTATTTATTTATTTATTTATTTATTTATTTATTTATTTATTATTGGGAGTATTCTTTGTCTCTTTTATCAAAGGCAAGACTTTGAAGAAAGTATCTTTTTGTAGCCATTTTCAACAAAGGCAGCAAACAGCCTAGTGCATCAGCCATAATTTCAAAAGTTAAAACAGAAAGTAACATTTGTTAAGCATGTTTATTTTCATGGACTAAATATTGGAATACTTATACTGTGGAAATCACTAAGAAATAATGAGTTTTGATGACTATCCCATAGACCTAGGCCTTGTAAAATCAGATCGAAGAGTCCCCAGTACAGGAAGCTTGAGTAGTGAGGGTCCTGAGCTCTGAGACCCTGTGAAGAATGGCTTCTTAAAAGCATGGTCTACAGGGTTTTAAGAATATCATCATCATCATCATTATTGCTAATATTTTTACTGTAAAAAGCTGAGCTGAATAGCCCTTTGCAGGGTGAGATAAGAAGACTGCAATCTCAAGACCAGCCTGGACTCCATAGTTAGACAGTAGCTTAACTGCAACTAAATGCAGCAAAGCACGGCAGTCCAGCACAGCAATGTTCAGAGGGAACACGCAAAATGGAGGAGGTTATTACTCATGTTTTACACCACTTATGCTGCCTTTGTCCTTCAACAGCATTCAGTAGAGACAGTAGAATCTAATGTGTCACAAATCAGAAGAATCATGCTGTAAATTTTTTCCTATGTTTGGTTCATCATTAAGAATATCTCAAGGTCTTATTAAGAGAAAAAGTAAAAGAGGGAAAACATGCTTTGCATCCAATGACTTAGTTTCCAGTAGAGAAAAAGCATAGATTGATTTTAGCCAAAAACACTTAATTGCCACTCAATAAACAATTTTTTTGAGGATGACTTTCCTTGTGTTATTTGAAATTGAAAAGCCACTGGGACTTATAATTGGGGACTCTTTATTTCCTAGAGCGTAACTTTGTGAAATACTTTATATAATTTGAATATTAACAAGAAAAAATTAATTTACAAATTGGAAAGAAATGAGACCTCCATTCCTAAAAAGAAACATACTGAATTTTAAGTAAAGTGCTGACTATCTTTAACATCTCAAACTCCCCCCCTTTAATAAAACAAAGAGACAAACACTTAGAAATGCATAGATTGTTTATTTCAGGGATCTAAGGCCTTCCTCGAGCCTGAACCCTGCAGGTTCTTTCAGGCTCATTTTACCCATATCTTTTTCACCGATTTTTTTCAACTAAATTAGCATGTGGGTTGAGAAATGAAATATTATCTGTTTGTGTGTGCTCTTCGTACCACCAGCCAATCAGTCTGCAGAGGAAGGGAACCAGGAAAACAGCCAAAGAATGGGGCACAAGAAAGGACGGACTAGGGGAACTGCCATGCCTTACTCTGTGGTCAGCCACTTTAGACAATGGCACAATCTGTTAAATACTGCTGGAAATAACATATTAGAAACTCTGGATCTAATAACATCACATCAGACTGAGTTCCCATTCTTTCCAAGAGTTAGTTTGGCCACTGTAATCCACTATAAGAACCCAGAAGCAAGGCACATAATTACTTAGACATTCTTTTGCTTTAATACAGTGTATTTTGTTATACTCTTTTATTTGAATTGCTCCCAGCATAGTGTTTGATAAACTAGAATATCTCCCTCCTGTTCATGTTAAAAAGAACAGAATATAATGTATATTCTAGCACTCAAATATTTTATTTATTACATGTATCATGATTTGAGAATATGTAGGTCTTTTTTTTTTTTTCACTATTTAAGGTTCAGAATGCTCTCATAGTAGTACCATTTTCTAATAGAAGTTTTGTTCTCAAGTACAGAGTACTCCTTCAAATATGCTTGGAAGTTAAAATAAATTTAACTCATCCTCTAAAGAAGAGAAAACTCATTTTCCTTCCATCAACTCATTAACCCTCTGACCTTTGCAAAAATGTTAATTATTGACTATATTTCTAGTGAAAAGTAATCTCTAGGTTTTACTTAGAATCTAGCAGTTTTATAGTGTTTATAAATTTGAACAGAAATGAAGCATTCCTGAGCATGACAGTGAGTCAATTAGGAAGAAAGTATTTATAATACCAACTGTCATTAGTACATTAAGAACTCAGCTCATTACTATCCTACGAATTTATAGCTAGAGCTCTCAAAATCAAATTAGCTACTTCTTCCATGTCAAATGAAGCTGATGGCTCTAAATATGAGCATCTGAAGTTAAATGACATAAGACACCTGCCCTAAATTCTATATTTGATGCCAGTTTCTTGAATCAGTTATCTTTAATCCCAACCTCTTAGCTTAAACAAATTAGCAAACAAAGCTGTCAGTCATTTTCTACGCAGATTTCTCTATGCATCAACCTGTACCATGGTTGTCTAGCAGCAACTGAGAAAGTAAGATGTGGTAAACAAGCTCACATACGTTTTAAAACAGCTCAGCCTGAAGTTCCTAAGTCCATAGCCTCTCACTCAGGTCCAAGTCCACACATGACAGGACAAGAGGCTTTTACTACCTTCTCATATTTAGCTTTTCAGTTAATGAGACCTTCTTTTTATGCCAGTAAAGGACCATAATCATTTAGGAAAGAATCAAAGCTTTATTCATATGAATATTAATTTGATATAACCTTTAATAGAAACCATATGATAACAAAATGAAAAAGACCCCTAAACTGATATCCTGAAATAACGAATTCTTAAAAGCAATCTAAAGCAATGTAAAGCTAAAAGAGTTTCAACATTACCAAGGTTCTGCCTTTTTTCATAAACAAGTTCCAAGAGAATACTAATCTCTTAAATTAGGTCTTTCAAAGGTGCAAAGCATTTTAAGCCCAAAATACAAACATCAGACTCATAAATACCACTCTCGGTGCTCAGGGAGGGGACATTCTCTGAGGCACAATCCTGAACTGCCACATGCATTTAAAGCTGCTACAACCTAAAGAGTGAATCCAAACCTTGCACTTACCTTATGACAAACGAGTGGTAAATTGCAGAAACTTTTCAGCCTGTAGCTATCTAGCATAGTGCTTGAGAAACGAACAAATCATCTTTCACCCCGCTGAGCTGTGTCTCCAGACTTGGCTTTCTTCGCAGAACACAGCATAAGTGTCTGTTCACCTCCAAGGGAGAGCAACACCCTCTCAGCACTGAGCACTTGCAGCTCTGAACTGCAGAGACTTAGAGTGAAAGTAGGAGGAACCAGTGAGGTTTAAATACCACCCATTGCTTCAGAGTCACAGGATATGACTCAACTCTCAAGTCGGTAAGGGGAGAGTTTCCCTCTGCAAACTGTTAGTACAAATTACATAAAAAACATCATTTCTGGGGACCTAAAATTCTTACAAACTCATATATTTTTATTTACCTTTTGTAATAAACCTCTTCTCCATGACAAAAGCCACAGTAAAAAATGAGAATCACATCACATATGGACAGAGAAAATATTTGCTGGCTCTTTGCAGTAAGCTGATTTAATATTATTAAAGATGTGTGAACTTGACATTTCCCAAAGATGGTGTGTGTGTGTGTGTGTGTGTGTGTGTGTGTTCTTTAAAATCTTAAAGATATATGCCGGGCGGTGGTGGTGCATGCTTTTAATCCCAGCACTTGGGAGGCAGAGGCAGGCGGATTTCTGAGTTC
>NC_034600.1:8501648-8506724 GCF_900095145.1 Mus pahari | reverse complement strand
AAAAAAAAAAAAAAAAAAAAATATATATATATATATATATATATATATATATATATATATATACTGATACATAAAAAACATATTTATACATATACAAATATATATATATATATATTTATACACACAATATTATAGTTGTTTGTTGTGATCAGTTTGTGTGCACTAGCAATAAACTCTAAGTCACCAATAATGTGTCAATTTTGCATTAAGGACAGAAATCAATAAAGTACTTTTCATGGTATCATTTGACCAAGAGGGAACCCATATTTGATCCCTCCATGACTTCCACTGTCCTCCGTCTGTCTGTTATATGAGTCTGTGTCTATGCCTGCATGAATGTTGTGTTGTGAATCTGTCCCTGTGTCTGTCTTGGGTGAGTGTCTGTCTGTGTCTCTGGGATCTTCCCAATATGCTCATAAGAGTTCAAGCTATTCTCCCCTTATCCCTGGTGCTCCAAAATGTTTCACTGATGTATTAACATTCCTCATACAGCCGTACATGTTCTTCACGCAAGACTCCAAGATTCACAAATGTAATGTATTAAAGATTCTTCACATGAGGCACCACAGTGTAGACAGCCTGAATGCATTAATACTAAACCCAAGTCACCAATAATGTATGGGTGTCTTATTACCCAAAAATCAATAAACCACGTCTTCTTGGTGTCACTTGACCAAGAATGAGTCCAGATTTGAATTCTCTACTTTGCTCTCCCTGTTTCTTCTATCATCCCTGTCTGTTTGTTGGGTATGAATTTGTGCTTGCCTAAGGCACTATGTCTGAGTATCTGTCTCTAACAATGAGCTTTGTTCCCTCTTTTACTGAACAGCACAGAAAGCTCCACATGGGGAAGGAATAAAGGATACACTTTGAAGAAATCTTTAACAGAGGTTTATAAGGGATCAATTCACTGACTTCAACTGACCTAAATAAGCAACAGTACTACAAACATAATTTTCTACCAAGCAATAGCCATATGTTGCCTTCAACATTTATAATGGATGTTTATTTGATAAGACAGCTTTCAACCTAATATTTCTGTTTTCAGCAAATGAGTACATGTACAAATATACATGTGTTACTCTTGGGTCAAGGGTATAGATGAGTGTATAATTTAAGGTTGTAACTGTGCATTAGCTTAAATTGATTACACTGAGAAATCCAAGACAAGTAATGTTGTTTGTTACATTGATCACTTAGAGGCAGGTTATACAGAGGAGGATAGCACAGGAGGATAGCAGTCCGAAGTCTCAAGTGACCTCAAGGTGTGTAATTAATTGTCTGTTAGGTCCAGAAAAAGTGCCAGCTGCTCTGAATGTAAGAGACGTTTATATAGGAATGCATTGCCATAGTTTCTATAACTCTGTCAAAGATCAATACTAAGCATAGTTTGGCACTGTGGCATAAATCTGCATTTTAGGATGTCCATTTATCCTGTCTGCAAAAGCATGAAATCAGCATGTTCTATGTACACAGCTATAGCACTAGAATCAAAGGTAAGCATAAGATCTATCAATAAAAACCAACCTGTCTCCTTCGCTGATACAAAAAAACAAAACAAAACAAAAAACAAAAACAAAAAAAGAGATTTTTATAGACTCTAAGCCTAGAACTTCTGGTTGTCATATTTAGTGAAAAATATGATGTATAAAGTAAGCCAAGAAAATGAAAAACCAAAAGCAAATACATAAAGGACAGATCTCTGATACTACCACCACAGCCACCACCACAGCCACCACCACCATAGCCAATACAACCACAGCCACTATCCAACCACCAAACCACCACCACAGCCACCACCACAGTCACNACAACCACAGCCACTATCCAACCACCAAACCACCACCACAGCCACCACCACAGTCACCACAGCCACCACCACAGCCACCACAGCCACCACCACAGCCACCACCACAGTCGTCACCACAGCCACCACCACAGCCACCACCACAACCACCACCACCACAGCCAATACAACCACTATCCAACCACCAAACCACCACCACAGCCACCACCACAGTCGTCACCACAGCCACCACCACAGCCACCACCACAACCACCACCACCACAGCCAATACAACCACAGCCACTATCCAACCACCAAACCACCACCACAGCCACCACCACAGTCACCACAGCCACCATTGTCATCACCACCACAGCCACCACTATCACAGCCACAGCCACCACCACCACAGCCACAGCCACCACCACAGCCACCACCACCATAGCCAATACAACCACAGCCACTATCCAACCACCAAACCACCACCACAGCCACCACCACNCCACAGCCACAGCCACCACCACAGCCACCACCACCATAGCCAATACAACCACAGCCACTATCCAACCACCAAACCACCACCACAGCCACCACCACCACCACAGCCACCACCACAGTCACCACAGCCACCACTGTCATCACCACCACAGCCACCACTATCACAGCCACAGCCACCACCACCACCACAGCCACCACCACAGTCACCACGGCTACCACAGTCATCACCACAACCATCACCACCACCACCACCACAGCCACCACTATCGCAGCCACAGTCACCATAGCCACAGCCACCACCACCACAGCCACAGCCACCACATTTCCCATATCTTGTCATACATTAAGTCATGTTCTGTCTCTGCTGCAAAGATGGACATAGTAGAATATTCATGGTAGAATTGTCTGTAATATGAAAGGCTTTGCCATCAGTCATGAACAGTGAAATGGTTAAATTAATAAGGAGCTAATCTGAGTAATACTGCATACTAAGAAATAGTATATACTTATTTTGCTCTTAATAATCAGGCTCTATAAATATACTATAGGCAAATCTCCTTTAAGTGTTAAATGCAATAAACAAGCTATGGCAAAATTTATCATCTTGGGTATGAGACAAATTCATAGATACAGTCTGTCTCCAGGACTTCAATCAATTATGAACATAGCTATGTCTAGAAAGGAGATTAAGAGAATGATAGAGATACTGGGAGGAAGCCAATTCATTTGCTCAGGTTTTTATCTATTGAATAAGCCATATAAAATAAAAATGAATCCATAGACTCAATAGATAACTTGAGAAGAACATACTACTTTAAAAAGTAATTTAATATTTTCACTTACATTTATTACATTATACTCATTTTAAATGGACCCTCCTTTGTTATTTTTCAAAACAATATATCATAAATCAAAGAGCTCTTCTCTGGCCAAATCAACATTTTTTTATGAGCCCCAGTTTATGTTTTCTCTGAATATTTCATCTGGCTAAGGGGTATGCCAAAGTCATAACAGAGGAAAAAACAGGACAGAGAGACAGAAACAGACAGCTGGTTACATTAGACTCTCCAGTGTGTCTGCCCACATTGGCCAATGTCTTTGAATTTTTTTCTGTTGGCTTTCTGTAAGCAATTTTACTCACTTCATAAAATGTGGCTTGGATTAATTAAGTACAAAAACAGTCCAGCCTCTATAGCAATATCTCTTATATTAGTATTCTTTGGGTTAGAATTAATAAAATTGCCCAAAAAGCAGTTAAGTGAAAATTTTCTAGGTTTCTGAATTGAACGCAGCAACTGTTTTCCTAATTAACACAAACTATAACTCTTTGGTTGCTTTGGGAGCTTGCTCTAGTACTCAAATATCTTTGAGAACATCCACAATGTTTTATGTTCCACTTCTCTAGATGTCTACAATATTCCCTTTTTAAAGTTTACACAGCAAAAATGTTTGAGAATCAAATGAGGCAGTAGAAGGCCTCACAATCTTTATTGGGGGAGGATTTGTTTGTTTTAGGAGCAGAGTGTCCTCTAGCCCAGGCTGGTCTTGACAAGGCAAGGAAGTCGCTATTTATCATCCTCACATCTAAAGACTGAGTTTCCAGATATGTGCTGCTATTTGTGTGTTGTTTGAAGCAGAGTCTTACTTGGTTGGTGTAGATGGACAGGAACTCTTTAGACAATCCACAGTAGCCTACGACTCCAATCTCATTCCCCCAGCTTTTGTGAGTGCAGGCACTGCAGGTGTGTGCCACCATGCAGGTATGTGTCACCATGCAGGTATGCGTCACCATGTGGGTGTGTGCCATCATGCTTGCTTGTTTCCCTTTTGACTCATGTGAACAGCAAAGGATGAAGTTTTGTAGAGTTGACAAATTGGTATAAATATCGTTTTGTTTCGGGATAGCATTTGAAATGTAAATAAAGAAAATAATAAAAAAAATATCGTTCTGTTTTATTCTTAAAGCACTTCTAATTGCTTAAATATTCTACGTAAGCTGTGAAGATTCTCTTGCCTCCACCTAAATTCTTGACATTATGAGAAAGTTGGCTCAGATTTATTGGAAGAAATAAAATACCTTGGGTCTGTTTTCAATCTATGCATTGTCCTATATAGTACTTCCTTCTGTCTATTCAAAAGGAAACAGCCTTTTGAAACTATCAGAGGAAAAAGGAGAGAGAATACTTCAAGATATAGACATAAGAGCCCCGAGCCACCTTGGGCACAAACTTGGTGGACAGTCTCACAGTCCCCAGAGGACTCTCCATGCTGCAGTCACCCTAGTACACCCAGGATCTTAGGATCACTGAGGAGAGTTGGCTTCCAGAGTGGGTTCTGACCCAGGGTCTCAGGTAAGAATGCCCTCTTGTATCTTGGGACTCTCAGAGACCAGTTGGCGCAGGAGAGCACTCCGGCTTCAGAAGCAACAGAGCTTCTTGGACAGGGTCCCTTCAGGCCTTCATCTTCAGCCAGGAGGTGGATCTGAGCTCTGGACCTCTGTACACCTTCCCTGCAAGAGGAGAGCTTGCCTGCAGAGAGTGCTCTGACCAATGGGACTCAGGAGAGAGTTGGGCTCCCAGGAGTACTGACAGAGGCTAACAGAATTAGAGGAGGAACAAGCTGCTCACAGCCAGCTATTGGATGGCACACAGGGTCCCCAATTGAGGAGCTAGAGAAAGTACCCAAGGAGCTGAAGGGGGATGCAACCCTGTAGGTGGAACAACAATATGAACTAACCAGTACCCCCTGAGCTTGTGTCTCTAGCTGCAAATGTAGCAGAAGATAGCCTAATC
>NC_034600.1:8498292-8501093 GCF_900095145.1 Mus pahari | reverse complement strand
TGATAGAATTGAACAAAACCATCCAAGATCTAAAAATAGAAGTAGAAACAATAAAGAAAACCCAAAAAGAGACGACTCTGAAGATAGAACCCCTAGGGAAAAAATCAGGAGCCATAGATGCTAACATCAGCAACAGAATACAAGAGATGGAAGAGAGAATCTCAGGTGCAGAAGATTCCATAGAGAACATGGACACAAAAATCAAAGAAAATACAAAATACAAAAAGATCCTAACTCAAAACATCCAGGAAATCCAGGACACAAAGAGAAGACCAAACCTACGGATAATAGGTAGAGATGAGAATGAAGATTTCCAACTTAAAGGGACAGTAAATATCTTCAAGAAAATTATAGAAGAAAACTTCCCTAACCTAAAGAAAGAGTGCCCATGAACATACAACAGGCCTACAGAACGCCAAATAGACTTGATCAGAAAAGAAATTCTTCCTGACACTTAATAATCAGAACAACAATTGCACTAAAAAGATAGAATAAAAAAAGCAGTAAGGGAAAAAGGTCAAGTAACATATAAAGGCAGGCCTATCAGAATTATACTAGGCTCTCACCAGAGACTATGAAAGCCAGAAGATCCTGGACAGATGTTATACAGACCCTAAGAGAACACAAATGCCAGCACAGGCTACTATACCCAGCAAAACTTTCAATTACCATAGATGGAGAAACCAAAGTATTGCATGAGAAAATAAATTCACACAATGTCTTTCCACGTATCCAGCCCTTCAAAAGATAATAAAGGGAAAACTCCACCACACGGAGGGAAATTATGTCCTAGGAAAATCAAGAAAGTAATTCTTTACCAAACCTAAAAGAAGATATCCTTAAGAACAGAATCCCAACTCTAACAACAAAAATATCAGGTAGCAACAATTATTTTTTCTTAATATCTCTTAATATCAATGAACTCACTCAATTCTCTAATAAAAAGACATAGACTAACAAACAGGCTACACAAACAGGACCCAACATTTTGCTGCATACAGGAAACC
This sequence comes from Mus pahari, assembly GCF_900095145.1. NCBI lineage: Eukaryota > Metazoa > Chordata > Mammalia > Rodentia > Muridae > Mus > Mus pahari. The sequence continues at coordinate 8,500,086 of NC_034600.1, read as the reverse complement.
CACCTCAGGGACAAAGGCAGACATTGCCTCAGAGTAAAAGACTGGAAAATAATTTTCCAAGCATATGGTCCCCAGAAACAAGCTGGAGTTGCCATTTTAATATCAAATAAAATCAACTTCCAATTCAAAGTTATCAAAAAAGACAAGGAGGGGCACTTCATACTCATCAAAGGTAAAATCTTCCAAGATGAACTCCCAATTCTGAATATCTATGCTCCAAATGCAAGGGCATCCACATTCATTAGGGAAACTTTAGTAAAGCTCAAAGCACACATTGAACCTCACACAATAATAGTGGAAGACTTCAACACCCCACTCTCATCAATGGACAGATCCTGAAAACAGAAACTAAACAGAGACACATTGAAACCTAACAGAGTTATGAAACACATGGATTTAACAAATATCTACATAACATTTTATCCTAAAACAAAAGGATATACCTTCTTCTCAGCACCTCATGGTACCTTCTCCAAAAATGACCATAAAGGCCTCAACAGATACAAAAATATTGAAATTATCCCATGTATCCTATCAGATCACCAGGGATTAAGGCTGATCTTCAATAACAATACAAATAATAGGAAGCAAACATTTTACGTGGAAGCTGAACACTCTACTCAATCATAAATTGGTCAAGGAAGAAATAAAGAGATTAAAAACTTTTTAGAGTTGGATGAAAATGAAACCACAACATACCCAAACTTATGGGAAACAATGAAAGCAGTCCTAAGAGGAAAACTCATAGCTCTGAGTGCCACCCAAAAGAAACCATAAAAGCTCTAGGACAAAGGGAAGCAAATTCACCCAAGAGGAGTAAATGGCAGAAAATAATCAAACTTAGGGCTGAAATCAACCAAGAGGAAACAAAAAGAAGTATACAAAGAGTCAAGGAAACCAGGAGCTGGTTCTTTGAGAAAATCAACAAGACAGATAAACCTTTAGCCAGACTAACTACAGGAAACAGGGACAGTATCCTAATTAACAAATTCAGAAATCAAAACAGAGACATAACAACAGAACCTGAAGAAATACAAAATATCAGATCCTATTATTAAAAGCCTATACTCAAAAAAACCTGGAAAACCTTGCTGAAATGTAAAATTTCCTAGACAAATAACAGGTACAAAAGTTAAATCAGGATCAGAATAACAATCTAAACAATCCAATTTCCCCTAAAGAAATAGAAGCAATCATTAATAGTCTGCCAACAAAAAAAAAGCCCAGGACCCGATGCATTTAGTGCAGAGTTCTATCAGACCTTCAAAGAAGACCTAATTCTAATTATACTCAAACTAATCCACAAAATAGAAACAGAAGGAACACTATTCAGTTCATTCTATGAAGCCACAATTACTCTGATATCTAAACCACATAAAGACCCAACAAAGAAAGAGAACTTCATATCAATTTCCCTTATGAATATAAATTCAAAAATACTCAATATAATTCTCAGAAACTGAATAAGAATACATCAAAAAGATCATCCATCATAATCAAGTAGACTTCATCCCAGGGATGCAGGGATATACGAAAACCATCAAAGTAGTCCACTATATAACCAAACTCAAAGACAAAAACCACATGATCATCTTATTAGATGCTGAGAACGCATTTGATAAAATCCAATATCCATTCATGATAAAAGCATTGGAAAGATCAGGCATTCAAGGCCCATACCTAAACATAATAAAAGCAATATACAGCAAACCAGTAGTCAACATCAAACTAAATGTAGAGAAACTTGAAGCAATCCCACTAAAATCATGGACTAGACAAGGCTGCCCACTTTCT
>NC_034600.1:8465286-8497122 GCF_900095145.1 Mus pahari | reverse complement strand
TGAAATGCAAGCCAAAACAACCCTGAGATTCCACCTCACACCAGTCAGAATGGCTAAGATAAAAAATTCAGGTGACAGCAGAAGTTGGTGAGGATGAGTAGAAAGAGGAACACTCCTGCATTGCTGGCGGGATTGCAAGCTGGTACAACTCCTCTGGAAATCAGTCTGGTAATTCCTCAGAAAATTGGACATAGTACTAAGGGTAGATCCAGCAATACCTCTCCTGGGCATATACCCAGAACATATTCCAACATGTAATAATGACACATGCTCCACTATGTTCATATCAGCCTTACTTATAATAGCCAGAAGCTAGAAAGAACCCAGAGGTCCCTCAACAGAGGAATGGATACACAAAATGTGGTACATTTACACAATGGAGTACTACTCAGCTATTAAAAACAATGAATTTATGAAATTCTTAGGCAAATGGATGAATCTAAAGGATATCATCCTGAGTGAGCTAACCCAATCACAAAAGAAGTCACTAGATATGCACTCACTAATAAGTGGATATTAGCCCAGAAACTTAGAATACCCAAGATACAATTTGTAAAACACATGGATCTCAAGAAGAAGGAAGACCAAAGTGTGGATACTTTGCTCCTCCTTGAATGGGGAACAAAATATCCATGGAAGGAGTTACAGTGATAAATTTGGATCTGAGACTGAAGAAAGGACCATCCAGAGACTGCCCCACCTGGGGATCTATCCAATAATCATGCACCAAACGCAGACACTATTGCATATGCCAGCAAGATTTTGCTGAAAGGACCCTGATATAGCTGTCTCTTGTGAGGCTCTCCCAGTGCCTGATAAATACAGAAGTGGATGCTCACAGTCATCTATTGGATGGAACACAGGGCCCCCAATGGAGGAGCTAGAGAAAGTTCCCAAGGAGCTGAACGGGTCTGCAACCCTATAGGGGGAAGAACAATATGAACTAACCAGTACCCCCAGAGCTCCTGCCTCTAGCTGCATATGTAGCAGAAGATGATGATGACTAGGAGTCAGTCATCAATGGGAGGAGAGACTGTTGGTTGTGTGAATATTATATGCCCCAGTACAGGGGAATGCCAGGGCCAGAAAGTGCGAGTGGGTGGGTTGGGGAGGAGGGCGAGGGGAGTGTATAGGGTACTTTTGAGATAGCATTTGAAATGTAAATGAAAAAAAATATCTAATAAAAGAAATTGTTTTTGAAAAAAGAAAATGATCTACTCATTTGCTAAGAAAATTCAATCTCAGTCTTTACATTAACTTACAAGCACATAACAGAACTAAGATGGTTGAAAAAAGCTATTGGTTCTTTTCATTAATTTTATTTCATGTATTGGCCCATTATACCTCAAAGAAGAAAAAAATAAAAGGAATAAACTACTTTTAAAGTTCAAAAAAAAAAAGAGATATAGACACAGGCAAGGCCTTCCTGAATAGACTCCAAACACTCAGGAAAGGCCATTATTTGACAATGGGATCTCATAAAAGTAAAGTTTCCACAAAGCAAAAAGTATACTGCTTGAGAAGATAATCTCCACATCAGAAAAGATGGTTCTACACTTGCAAGTCATCGTGTTATCAGATCAAACATATCATTTCTTCATGTCAACAAAACTTTCAAATGTGTTTTCCACGCTTATTGGAACGCAATACTACCTATGGTCATCCTGCCACTCAATACTAGAACTTCTACACATGGTAGAAAGCCATCAATCTCTCTTTCTCTTCTTGTAGTGCGACTCATCCTACTACAATGGTCCTGTCACTGTGACCTGTATTGAATGCTATTTTTTCCCTAAACATTAATTCTCTACCAGCATAGCGGTTTGGGCTTCAACATAGAAATTTGGTCGGTAGGAACACAAACTCATTGTTAACTCATTGCACCATTCTTGTTTTCTTCTTTCCTCAGAGATCTTCAGATTGTTATTTGGAAGAAACAAATAACATTCCTCCCATTTCTTACCTCTTACTCTATTACAGCTTTCCACCATAGGGTTTCAGTACAGAGTTCCCAACAACACAAAGGTTACTGATGACATTGTATTTTTCAGATTCATGTTTCAGTATTTTAAGTTTCATTTGTATATATTCATTACACATTGTATGGTTTACATAAATATATTTTAAATATTACATTTTAATAATTCTTTAAGAATTTTGTATAATATATACTTCATATGGACTATATATATACATACATACACACATATATACACATATAATATATACATATATATTGATCTTCATTCCTACTGCTGTTTCAACTCCTCCAGAATGCACCCCACCTGCCTACCACCAATTTTATATTCTCTTTCTCACTTTTTTTTAACTGACCCATGAAGTTCAACTTGTGCTCCCCATATACACTAGTGTGTAGGGTCATCCATTAGAGCATGGCTGACCTGCCAGGGATTACACTCTTAAACAAATCAGACTCTCAGTTCCCCAGAAGACATGTAACTCACGAATCCCTTTGCATTCCATGCTAGACGGCTGACTGGTTTGATCCTGTGCATGTCATATGCAGGCATTCACAGATGCTGTGAGTTCATGTGTGCAACATCACTGTCATGTCCAAAAGGTCCTGTTTAAATCTTGTCCTTTCCAACCTCTAGCTCTTATAATGGGAGTATGGGTCAGAGGACATGGTAGGAGTAAAGTAGCTAACAGTAATAATGTCTGAAAAAAGTCTATATGGAAACCTACTATTTATAAGCTTCATATATATATATATATATATATATATATATATATATGAATTGTATATAGAATTTATATGAATTGTGTATATATAATTAAAACTTTTTATACTCTACTCTTTAGAATGCATATATATTCTAAATAATAAATAGGGTAAAATAATTTATGTATATATACATTCTAAATAGTAAATAAGATATATTCATATATATATATATATATGTATCCAATTTAAAAAATGTATACCCTAGTTACTATTTAGAATACATTCTAAATAGTAAATAGGGTATAAAAGTTTTTAGTTGGAGTTATACTACAAAGGGTGTTATATTCATCCCAGAAACCATAGATTGTGTCAAATAAATATCCCAGTACCAGGTGTAGGATATATCTTCATCAAGTTATTGGTCAGAGGTATCCTTGAGACCCCCAAAACAACACAAGCTTGCTGTGTTTGCCTTTAGTTATCCACCAGAACTTCATTATAAAGCACAGGACACAGAGAAGTGAAGTTGGTACTAACCAGGAATCTTCATCCATGCGTGCTAACTTTCACTATATTCTAGTAGGTACTATAAAGGTTGAGTGGGGAAAGGGCATGAACAGCAATGTTACCTATCTATTTATCTCATGAACTATAATGTTGCAAAAATGTCTCAAATGTTATGGGGATAACCAATTGTGCTCTGATTGGATTTAAGGCCAGCTCCACAAGTAGGAACTCATGCTAAGTACTCATGATTGGGGAACCCCATGGGCAACAGAAGTAAATCAATTACTATTATTTTGCCAAATAGACATAGGATCAAACTATTTCCTAAATTTCAATCTATATATCCATATCCATAGCTAAATGTTTCTCTTAGACCCCCTTAAGGAAATTTCCTTGGTTAGTGTAGAATCTCAAAACTGGTCAAAGTGCAGAACAGAGGAGGCAGTGGAGGTCTTACCTCAAGGCTGAAGGAGTATAGTGGGAAAGGGGCAGAGGGAAATGCAGATATTTTATACAAGAATACAATGTACTTGGAGCTTCCTCTCCTACACATGGCCCTGATCTTATCCCTTTCTGATACTTTTGGTTTACCAAGACAGTTTTGCCCTCTTTCATGTCTTATATGGCTTCTGTTCTTTATATAAAACAAATGAACTACAAAGGAGATGATTAAAATATGAAGATTTCTCTGAATGTGACTTAATTTCATTAATATGACTATCTTCAAACATGTATCATTTTGATCTTTGTTATATATTAAAGTTTTCCATTGTGTTTTTACAGCACAATCCCCTTTCTATTGTTTATTTATAGACATCTCAGTTGGTTCCATAAGTTAAGTTATTGGGAATATTGCAATAATAAGTATTGGTGTGCTGCTTATCTCTATGACATGCTGATTTGGAGTCCTTTGGGGAAATACCCAGTAATAGTACAGGTGGGTTTTTGGGTAGATCTAGGTTTAGATATTGAGAATCATCCACAATGATTTCTATAGTGCCTAGGTAGTTTATCTTTTCACCAGCAGCAAATGCATGTTCCCTTAAAAGCACATAAGTCCATTATTTCTAGAAGACCTGCATCCATACTTTGTCCCCATTCCTGCAGGCAAGGATGGGGATATTTGTATTCTAATGACTGCCAATTTGACTGGGATGGAATGTAATATCAATGTAGTTTTATGCTTTCAAAACTTTCTTATATAGCAGCCTTATTTATAATAGCCAGAAGCTGGAAAGAACCCAGATATCCCCCAATAGAGGAATGGATACAGAAANTGTGGTACATTTACACAATGGAGTACTACTCAGCTATTAAAAACAATGAATTTATGAAATTCTTGGGCAAATGGATGTATCTGGAGGATATCATCCTTAGTGAGGTAACCCAATCACAAAAGAAGTCACTAGATATGCACTCACTGATAAGCGGATATTAGCCCAGAAACTTAGAATACCCAAGATACATTTTGCAAAACACAAGAAAACCAAGAAGGATGACCATCGTGTGGATACTTCATTCCTCCTTAGAATAAGGAACAAAATACCCATGAAAGGATATAGGTTCAGAGACAAAATTTAGAGCTAAGATGAAAGGATAGACTATCCAGAGACTACCCCATCCAGGAATCCATACCATCATCAGCCACCAAACCCAGATACTAATGCACATGCCAGCAAGATTCTGATGAAGGGACCCTGATATAGCGGCCTCTTGTGAGGCTATGCCAGTGCCTGGCAAACACAGAAGTGGATGCTCACAGTCAGCTATTGGATGGAACACAGGGCCCCCAATGGAGGAGCTAGAGAAAGTAACCAAGGAGTTGTAGGGGGCTGCAACCCTGTAGGTGCAACAACAATATGAACTAACCAGTACCCCCTGAGCTCGTGTCTCTAGCTGCATATGTAGCAGAAGATGGCCTAATCAGCCATCATTGGGAAGAGAAGCCCCTTGGTCTTGTAAACTTTCTATGACCCAGCACAGGGGAAGGCCAGGGCCAAGTAGTGGGAGTGGGTGGGTACGGGAGCGGGGGGGGGGGTGTATAGGGAACTTTCGGGATAGCATTTGAAATGTAAATAAAGAAAATAATAAATAAATAAATAAATAAATACTCTTTAAAAACTGTAAAAAAAAAAAAGAAAATAATAATAAATAAAAAAACTTACATATTATCGTTCATATGTGTGTGTGAGCATGCCTGGATATATGTATAGTGTACTGAATCTGTGCTGAGGATGCCAGAAGAGGGTGAGATCCCCAGAAACTGGAGTCAAAGACAGTGGTGTGCTGGTTGATGTGGTTGCTGGGAGACAAATCAAGATCCTCTGGAAGAATTACTCAAGTTCAGTAAGCCACTGAACCAACTCTACCATACCACTTTGCTTACTTGCTTGCAGTTGTTGCTACTGCTACTGCTGCTGCTGCTGCTGCTGCTGCTGCTGCTGATGATGATGATGATGATGATGATGATGATTTGGCAAGCTTGAAAGTCAGAGAGTCACCTGCCTCTGCTTTCCATTTTCCACCTGTTAGTATTAAGGGGTTCACCACTATGCCCTGACATACAAGGCAATTTTAATTTGCATTTCTCTGATTGCTAGTGAGTTTGAACATAATTCCATGTTTACTGGCTATCTTTATGTTTATTTTTTGAGAACTATTTGTTCATTTCATTAGCCTAGTTACTTAGATTGGCTTGCTCTGATTTGTATTATTTAATCTTATAAGTTCTTTGTATATTCTAAATATTAATCCTCTGTTAGACAAATAGCTAGCAAAGATTCTTTCTGACATTCTATAGTAGAATCCTCAAATTTTGGGTCACGACCCTTTTAGGAGTTGAATGACCTTTCCACGGGGATTACATATCAAATATTCTGCATATCATATATTTAACTTACAATTAATAACAGTAGCAAAATTAGTCATGAAGTAGCAACAAAAAAAATACTATAGGTTCGGGGTCCCCACACCATGAGGAACTGTATTAAAGGACCACAGTCCTAGGAAGATTGAGAACCACTGTTCTATAGCCTGTATCTTCGAACAATAAATTGTTTCTTTTGCCATTAAAATTTCATAAGTTCTGACTTGTCAACTGTTGGCATCATTTTCTCAGTGGCTAGAGGTCTGCTTAGGAAGCTCTTGCCAATGTTCACGTGTTTCCTCTACTTTTACCTCTAACAGTTTCACATTTCAGATATCAAAGTCTTGATTCACTTGCAGTTGATGTACAGAATAAGGAACAGACATCTAGTTTCAATCTTCTACATATGGATATGCAGCTTTCCCAGCATCTGTTAAGGAGGGGGCTATCTTTTCACCAATGTTTAATTTCGGTATCTTTGTTAAATATCATGAGACTGTTTATCTAGGTTCTCTGTCTATTCAATTGCTCTGTGTCTGTTTCAGTGTTAGCATTGTGCCCCCCTCAGGCTCTGGAATATAACTTGAAATCAGGTATGATGATACCTCTAGCCTTATTCTTTGTTTTTGCTTAGGATTATTGTGATTACTCAAAGGTCTTTTTAGTTTCAGTATGGATTTGAAGATTTATTTTTCTGTTCCTGTGGAATTTTGGTGGAATTGGAACAAATTTGTACACTGCTTTTGGTAGTATAGTCATTTTCATCAAATTATTTCTTTCACTGTTGGAAATAATATTTTCACAATGAGAAATAACTCCACACACTTAGAGATAAAGGCAAAGCTCTTTACTAAAGCTTCTGGCAGACTGTGGCAAATGCACAAATAAGAGTCGGTTCCTACTACAAGACTATACTAATATCTACACACTAGGCTTATGTAGTCCTCAGACACACTCATTCTTCCACGCCAGGTTACACTTTGAACAATTTAAAAAGAGTCAGCAAGTCCAGCCACTTAGGCAGATAGGCAATTACATAACAAAGATATTACATCTTTGCGTAATTATTTTAAGTACAGCAGTGTTAATTTTTTAAATAGTTGTTACTGAGGTCATCTTGCAGAATCATTCCCCCCCCCCATAAGAGGGCAAGGAACTTAATGGCAGAACTTAACACTTATTGTGCCCCTGTGCTGCTCTCTTGAGCTGCCTGTTGGGCACATGTTATTTGGAATTGGACCTAACATGGCTGATCAATCCTGGTGAAGAAACATGCATTTCTTAGTATTGTGCATGGTGTCTATCTCTAACAGTCCTCAGTAGCATATTACTTATCTCTGGGGTAATTTTGGAAGCAGCAATTCTTTAGCTAATTTCTACTTTATGTGATTTAATGTCTCCTAAGCAAATCTATTAACAAATTTTTATAACATTAATTCTATTATTTTGAGGCTTCTTCTACAAAAATAATAAATGAGAATGGGTGGCCATTTATCCTCTAGTATCTTCCTCCATGTTTTAAAAGTTTACTTTCCTACAGAAAAGATGAGATGGTTTTTTTTTATATTCTTTCTGAGTATGAGAACCCCTCTTATGAAAAGCTCAATCTATCATTCAAAAAGCATTCCAGCCTATGCCCCATACTGTGTTAAGAGTACAGACATGAAACAGCTCATGCGATCAACACATTTATTCTGTAATTAAAGAAGGAAACACTGTAATGGAACTAATAATAATGATTAAATTGATGCAAATGAAGAAGTGGCCATGTGCCAGAGACTGTGTTAACACATTCTGTGCTTAAACAATAGATGAACCAGGCAGTGGTGGCACACGCCTTTAGTCTGAGCACTTGGGAGGCAGAGGCAGGTGGATTTCTGAGTTTGAGGTCAGCCAGGTCTACAGAGTGAGTTCCAGGACAGCCAGGGCTACACAGAGAAACCCTGTCTTGAACAAACAAAAAACAAAAACAAAAACAAAAACAAACAAGCAAAAATAGATGAAAGAGGACACAGAAGAATATTCTTACATAAACAACATATATATGCTCTTGGTACAGAAAGGCGTGATATAACTTAGATTTCCCACATGTCATTAAAAATGATCATATTTGAGGTAGCATAGAACCATGAGATATACTAGACTTGAGGAAGATTTATATTTTGTTACTGAGACCTACTTATATCACTCAGAAATAAGTACTAATTTTTTAAAGAACATTAATAGAAAATAAAAGGGAAGACAGGTTATTAATTTGAAAATAAACTGCTCCCCTGAGGGACAAGTACCTTTTAAATTAAAACTTTATTTTGTTTTCAATTTGTGTGTGTGTGTGTGTGTGTGTGTGTGTGTGTGTGTGCGCGCGCGCGCGCGCACACGCACGCGTGTGCGCACACAGCTGAATGTGGGAGTTCAGAATCCCTGAATAGGGCTTTGGGTAGTGAAGCTGTGAGCCTAACATGGATTCTGGGACCTGAATTTGGGGCCTTTACCATAGCAGTACATGCTCCTAACTGCTGAACCATATCTCCAGCTCTCTGCAAGTTCTTTTTTATAATTAGTGAGCCAATTTGTTTCTCTATTCATTAGAGAAAACTATTTCATAAAAACTGTAGTTCTCTGGACTCAACAAATGTTATACCCTGCTATAGCTGATTATTAATAATTCACAACTGAAGTTAAAAATAGGCTCTTACAAACACATATGATTGAGTGTTTGGATCTCCGAAAGCCTCTGAAGTTCACATGCAGCTGAGGAACCAATAGCAATTGTCTGTTTTACTTTAATAATGTCTTCTGTGGTCGTCTGTCTCACCTTGATTTCTGCTATATACAGAACCTCAGCATCTACCATCTTCTCTTTCTAATGCATTCAGCACCCTGTAGCCTCTGTCATGACAGTAACACTTTGTTCATTCATAGGATGTCAGTATCCTATGTCCACCCATTCATGTGGCATGGAACCGGAGGGTGGATTAAATGCTACCATTAAGGACCCTCTGTGCCCACTGTTCCTTAGATCTGTCAGTGACACTGGGTGCTGGTAGTATTTGATGAGATGGTCTCCTCATGACTTCTAATGACACAGTAGAAATACTTCCCACCCTCCTCTTTGATGGGTTTAAGGTAGGAAAATATTGCTTTATGCAAGGTGTAGGTATCTGTCAAAATCATACAACCTCTGTAGAAATTGATATGAATTCCTACATGTTATATCTTCTTCAACAAAAAATATTTACTGTTAACTATAAGTGCTCATAAAATAAATGTCCACACAGCCATTTTCCCTCAATAGATGTTGCATAGCTTTTGTTTGATACAGGATAGAGAGATTTGAATACAGAGCATTTTCTATTTGTCTTTGCTCCGAGCATTTTGAGCAACTTCTACCAGAAAATACAGTGTTCTCAGTAAAATAGACAAGAACAAAAGTCCCTGGTCTTTCTCGGGAAGGTAGTGTTCTTTACTGTGCTAGGAAGAGGAGCTCTATATGTCTTTTGATTTTTGTATAATGAGGTAAATGTAAACAAGGGGTCGGGATCGAGCAAATAAAATTCTTTCTCAGGAGATGCCAGCTCTGCCAGCTAAGTACACAATGCTGAGTTACATATTGGAGGTCAAATATGTTATTCAACCATGAATCCCACAATAGAAATCCCACACTGCTTATGACCTTTCAAGACACTGTTTATATGTGGGACCAGTGAGAAAGAAGGCTTTTAGTGGGTCAATGGAAGTTCCTTTTTCAGGAATGGAAAGGGGGCAACTCACAGCATTGAAGACATCACTTCTTTATATGTATCTTCATATTACTCTAGTTATTTCTCTCAGACATACTATATTTTCCTTAGTAAATAAAGTAATCAGCTATTTCAATTAAAAAAATAGGCTCCTGTTATCTGAAGCAAATCACTTGATAAAACATATTTATAGATAATGCAACTAAATTGCTTTTAAATACAGATGTGGACATTAGGACTCTCTGAGAGCAGATTATAGAGCCTCAAAAAAGTCAAGAAAATGAGAATCCTTAATAATCTTTAGCATGGAGGGGAAAGGGCTTTTGAGCTAAAAATAGCTACCAGTGACCATCATACCATCTATTTCCTAGGGAAAATTTTAAAAGCATCTTACTTCCTTGAGGCTATGAGGTTTACACTTCAGTTTTCATGGCACTCTAGCCCTCAGGGACTTACAGACTCAAATGTGTTTTCTTTACTTGGAGGTGACAGTGAAGTAGATCTGAAAATAAGAAAATAAGTCTTACATTTGAGAATTAAGCTTTGAAATAAAAATATATAATAGTTCAAAACATAGAAAAATAGATGCAATTTCAATTGTCAGAGTAATACAAACTCAAATGTCTAGAGGCACACACATTAATAAGAGGTAATGTAGATGAGTACCCCAGACCCAGACGGGATTATGGTGGCATGAATGATGGCAGGAATCAAGTCTCATTTAAAGGAGACAGTTTAAACTCAGTTCCTGCATGGCTAACCTCATGTGGGAAGGAGCCAAATCTCTAAATTTTTAAAGAAAAACTAAAAATATGCTATATAAATAGTTGTGGGTGTTAAAACTCAGCCCCTCTGAAGTATAAGATACACTAAAGCTTTTAAAGAGTAGGTATATCCATAGGCAGTCTGTAACCTTAGGTGTGGTAATCACAAGCGGTCTTATGGATCAAGCAGGTACAGGTTGTGTAGGCAAGGACATAAGAAAGAACAGTCTGGGGGGCACACTGCTATTCAAATACTCAACAGGACATTTAAGTCTGGCAGTATTTCCTTCTTGGTGTGATCCTGCATTTTTTATTAGATATTTTCTTTATTTACATTTCAAATATCCCCTTTCCTATTTTCCTCTCTGAAAATCCCCTATCCCCTTCCTCCTCACACTGCTCCCCAACCCACCCATTCCCACTTCCTGGCCCCAGCCTTCCCCTGTACTGGGGCATAGAACATTCACAAGACCAAGGTCCTGCATTTCTAAATCTATTGTCTCTGAGTCCAAGAACAATCTGCCCTTTTGATCCCATGCTAACCATGCTTCTTTATGATTAGAATCTGAGATCTTTTCTAGGATGCCTTCAAGCAGAACTTGGTTGACACTCAAGGGGCTTGATGAACAACAACATAACAACAACCTCCCACTATGAATTAAGAAGAGGGCAGGTTGGTTAGAGATATGTGTGAAATGCCTCCAGCAGTTTCATTTGAATAGATGGAAACTCTGGAATTCAGATTTTGACCATGAGAGTTGTCAACTTTGGAAAGCTATGCTCTAAAGAGTAACGATTTAGCAACAAAAGAGTACACATGGCTCCAGCTGCGTATGTACCAGAGGATGGCCTTGTCATGCATCAATGGTAGGAGAGGTCCTCGGTCCTATGGAGGCTCGATAGATGCCCCAGTGTAGGGGAATCGAGGGTAGGGAGGTGGGAGTCGGTTGGTGGGTGGAGGTACACCCTCATAGAAGAAGAGGGATGGAAGATGTAATAGGGTGTTTCTTGGAGAGAGGGAAACCATTAAAGGGGATAACATTTGAAATGTAAATGAAGAAAATATCCATTTTTTTTTAAAAAAAGTGATGATTTGTGCGGTTTTGGAGCCAACATGGTTGAGGCTAGTACAAAACTTCCTAATAGAAATAATCCTACAAGGCCCATTGTAGTCTTGCTCAAAGTACTTTACATCTTATCCACCTGCCTGGGGTCATGAATTTTAAAGAATCCTTAGCCAAGTTTCAAGATGTCTAAAAATGACCTGGAAATGGGAAGTTAAGAATTAAACCTAAATCTCCAAGAACCGAATCCCAAAGCTCACAGAAATTGTGTATTTGTAATCACAGCATGGTACTATGTGCTTAGCAGAAACAGTCCTACAAATCCTCCTGGAAACCTGCAAAGCTTGTATTACTAGGAACAGCTATTCCATTTCAGGAGAAGAAAATGGATGTCTAAACAGGCTAGTTAGAACCATCCAACTCTGCACCACCTCATTGGTCATTGTCAGAGCCCTCCCACTCTGCACCACCTCATTGGTCATTGTCAGAGCCCTCCCACTCTGCACCACCTCACTGGTCAGTATCAGAGCCCTCCCACTCTGTACCACCACATTATCATGCTTTATTTCACTTTTAATATTTTCTTTTACCATCAAATATGCACTTTGTACTTAAATTCCAAAGGTTACTATAGTTATTTTGCTAATCCTGTCTCCTTAACATTACCTACAATGATGTTATGAAATGAACACTCAGATGCCTCATTCTGATAATGAAGCTGAGGCAAGAAGAAAAAGAAACCTTGACTACAACTATATAGCCAGTAGATGGCATAATGAGGGCCAGGACTCGAAAAGATAGGCTCGCTGTGCTCCTGCATATAATGTTCTTACACAGAGGTGAAATGGTTGCTATTTTAAATATTAATTGCTGTCCTTTTGTAATTTTTCTGAAGGATAGATAGAAACACTAGGTAAAGAAATATTTTTATTATACATCAATTAGGAAAACTGCAATTCTTCTGGGTTTAAGAACTGTGGGTAACCACCATAAAACAAGCACAGGCCTGGAGGCAATTATGCTCAGGGGATGCATCTGAGGAGGAGAATAAATTCATGTCTGTGTAACTTTTCCCTCACCCCTCCACGAGAAAGAGAGGAACTTTTTTAAATTTCTGCACTTTAGTCTGTAATGATTAGAATACACTTGAAAAATCTACAATGAAGCAAAAATTCCAAAGTATTTTAAAAGTCATTTTCTTCTAGAACCAAGGAAGTTTAATCTCAAGTAAAAATGCCTTGAATATAAAGATATGGGCGCTACCTACTTTAAGCCAAATTTTCTATATACTTTAACTATCATAGCCATAAATTCTTGGTTTTTATGATGAAAGATACTTTGATACTAATTTGGTAAAAATGACACTTTCTGAATCATACCATAAATGTAAAGGAGCCTTTTCTACTTAAGCAGTGAGGAAAACTTTCCTGGTTCCTAGACCAGGAGCACCATCCAATTGGGTCTAACCCAGGGGTCCCTAAGATCTCCTCTACTAAAAAACAAAAACAAAAGCAAAAAACAAAAAACCTGCCACTGACTTATCTCCCTTCAGTATGGCTTAGGGCATCAGCAGCTTCCAGAAGCCTTTCTATTAGAATACAGCTTGCCTCAGAGCTAGGGAAGAAAGGATGATGGTCACTGCACATTTCCACTGCTTTGATAGAATACCTTACAAAAGCATCTTAGATAGAAGGGAGTTTATTTGATTTACACTGCAGAGGAGATACAAAATTCAAATGACAACACCTACCATTTTTTTCTGCCCATTACAAACATCCAATTATTGTTTAACACAATGAGTCTGGTTATAAAAGCACAGGTTACCTTCCTAGGTGTATGTTTTTCTTGGTCCAGCCTCATCTATTTTTGTGATCATCTTTCTCCCCATCCCCCAAGCTGCTCCCACTCTTCCTTTCATTTCTCTCATATTAAAAAGCAGTTTAGATGTCTTAAAGCAAATGTGTAACCCAATGGTATGAAGAGGGTATCTTTTAACTGATGGAAATATGTGCGAAGACCCACAGCCAAACGCTAGGTGAAGTAAGGGAAATCCTGCAGAAGAGGGGGAAGGAGGATTGCGGGAGCCAGAACAGTCAAGGACACCACAAGGAAACCCATAGAATCAACCAACCTGAACCCATGTGGGCTCACAGACACTGAACCAACCAGCAGGGAATCTGCGTGGGGCTGACCTAGGCCCTCTGCATATGTTATGGTTGTGTAGCTTGGTCTTCTTGTGGGACTCCTAACACTTGAAGTTGGGCTGTCTCTGACTCTTTTGCTTGCCTTTGGGACCCTTTTCCTCCTACTGGGTTGTGTTGACCAGTCTCAATAGAAGAGAAGGTGCTTAGTCTATTGCAACTTGATATGCTTTGTTTGGTTGAAATCCCTAGGAGGCCTGCCCTTTTCTGACCAGGAGGAAAGAATGGGGGGTGGGGGGTAGGGGTAGAAGAGAGAGAAACTGTAGTTGGGATGTAACCCAGGAGAGAAGGATAAATTAAGAAGTAAAATAAATATTATTTTTTTTAAAGATGGCATGTTTTAAAATCATATTTTATAAACATAAATTATGTCTCTACTCTGGCTATGTACTGTTTGTTATTATCCTCATCTGCATTATAGTAAAATTTTTAAAAAGGCAATAAGTGTAAATTAGCTTCATTTGCCTGATGCCTCATTTTAAATAATTTATACACTAGTAACTTTGACAAATGAAGTAGAAGTTGTATTTTATATATAGTCTTTACTAATTCTACTAACTTTTTCCTTCTCACTCCTCAGTGTGTTTTTTTTCTACCCCCTATGTGCTGCTATTTCAGAGTCAGTCTCAGGCTCTGCTTCTCATGCAAGAAATCAGGAAACCTGAAGCTCTACGTGAGGAGTTTGGGAGGCAAAACCAAAGAGGAGATGCATCTGAGTATGGCCAATTGCCCATCAGAGGGCACTCTACTCATCTGTTCTATGGGATTACAGGGTTTATCTGGTCAAATTTTCTCACTTTCAAAGACCATGTAAAATGTTTTAAAAACATAGTCCCTAATGCTTAGACTGTTCATACTCAGCTCAGTCTAAATGGACATCTGCTTTGTATTCGCACAATGAAATTCTATCCAACACTACAGTATTAATTACTATCCCTACGTTAATACTCCAATATTTCTATCTCTACCCTAAATAGGAATTATATCTACATACACATTGAAACTTACTGGGCCCTCTAAACTGGGCATTAAAGATTCAAAATCTACTAATAAACAGTTGTCGGCTTTATCCAGATATATGTAGAAACTGTAAACTATTTCCTAGACATCTCTATATGGAGGTGTTCCTTGCATCTCAAGCTAGGCCTGGTTGAAATTATATTTATCAGCAGAGCTACTCCCCACTTCTCTACTATAAAGAAACTTATCTTGGACTTCTTTATTTCTATGGAATGCCCAAATCAAATAGACAGAATTAAACCAGAAATCTTCTCTTACCACAATGACCTAATCAGTCCCCATGGCCTGTACTTTCTATGAGCTATATACCTCTGACTCTCATGACTCACTTTAGGTCCTTGACACTTCCCCATATGTAATTTCCTCCATGAATGACTACAGTTTTTACAAACGTGTCTGCTATTTTATGATAATCTTCTAGAGATGACATCAATGTCTTCCCCTTCCGTTTGAAACCAAGCTGAACTTTGATACTATTCTGACTGATAAAGGTTGACAGAAACACTGTAACATGTTTCCCAGGGCATGATCTTACAACGTTCTGCACCTACTACCTTGTTCACTGAACTGACTTCATGGAGGATCCCAGAGACTAGAGAATGTAAGAGGTACTCTAGACAGGCTATCAGGAGCTTTCCTAGCTTGTCCCACAACATTCACATTCCAGGCTCCATCTAAATTCAATTGTATGGAAAACAATGAGCTAGGGCTTTCTGTTCAAAGCTTTCACATACTCCTGATTCCCAAGATCAAGAGCAAAGTGTAATGGTAGCTTTGAGACTCTAAATTACAGGTTATTTGTTACAGAGCAGTAGGACTAAAGCAGAGGTGAGGTATACTGTAACAGAAAACTAGGGAACTTAGAAAATTTTGGGACAGGCAGGGAGAGGGAGGGGGCATGCAAAGGCTTTCCACGAGTGCCAGCAGATGTTAGCAGGAGTTTGTTGTAGGTTCCCAAGGATTTCCAGGGCTCAAAAGAAAGTAATAAAAAGCTCAGGAGACTGGAAGGAAAGGGCTCCTCATTATATCTGGCAACACTCTTTGGTGGGAACATGTAACATAGACATTTACCTAAAGAGGACACTTTTATGTGTTTGTTTCTGGATTCTTTTTTTTTTTTTTTTCTGTCTCTTGTGGGAAATAAAGAAAAAACTTGAGCTAAAAAACAGGTTGCTGGATTTAAAACACAAAGAGACAGTTCTTTACTGCTAGCCTCTTTAGACAACAAACTATTCTTAACAGCAGAAACAGCCTTAAGCCAAAGATTTCAACCAATCATTCTTAAAGTTTTTACTAAGATTTTCAGAAAAGTCTAAGCCAGTGTCTCTTTTAATTACTTGCATTGGCAAGGGACTACCCTTCTCCTGCTTAGGAATAAGTGTCACAAACCCTCTTGCTTAAACCCTAGGATATCTAAGTAACTTGACAATCTCAATGGTGAGATCAGTAAAGTAGAAAAGGACTCATTGTAAGGGTGTTAGTGGGTGGAGACTTAGAGAAACACCACTTGATATTTTAGAAAATGTTTAAGAAATAGTTAAATGTTTCTTTTTTTTCTAGTTGAATGTTTCTTAAATAAGGAAATTGTCAAGGTGTCAATTGCAAGAACCATCATATTGTATTAAGGAGGAAACAAAACAAAATGGAAAACCATCAAGTGTTCTGTGAGTAAGGAGGCTGAGAAGAACATTTAGGGGCACACTTAGGGGTGTTGTGCTCCTGGTCTTTTAAGTGGAATGTAAAGGCTGACTCAAAGGTTAAAGTTTAGGAGTCAGAACTTTGGGGATAGCAGCTCCCCATGCATGTCCTGCTCCCGGGAGCTGGGAATGGAAGAGGACTGATTGGTAGTATCTCTAGTGGTCAGTTCTTTAGAACTAAACTTAGCATCCTGTGCCCAAGGAGCCTTAGATCATAAATTTTAAAATAGTAGATTTCATTATATGTTTAGAGTTTGCCAAATGAGGTTTGGTGTATGAGAAGTGTTAAATTATAGTTACTTTGTTAATTGTAGAAGATATAATTTCTAAAGATGGGCACCAAAAATGTCTCCAATATCATGTATTTTTCTCATAATGTGACTCTGACTCATTCTGTCAAAAGTTATCTGTATTCCTTTTCTCTAAAGGAGGAGTCATGATTGTCACTATAGCAAAATGATACCATTTGAATTTGAAGCTCGTTCCAAAGGCTGGTACAGTCTCCACCTGGTTCTCCTGAGGGCTGTTTTAAGAATTCAGCTGCTGTGTCACAGGGAACTCAAGAGTGCATATGAAAGCCTGGATGGAGAACCTGGACCTCTGCCCAAGGCACAAGCTGAGCCCTGTTGGTGAACAGCACCAACTAGCAAGAGACTCAAACAGACAATTCTGAAGAGAATAGGCTTACATGGAGGAGAAGAGGCCAGCTGGCCTCCAGCCTCACCCAACAAAATAAATGATGGATACTGTAAAGTTCCCAGGCTATGGTATTGTTCAGCAGTAGACAATACTTCTCATTTTCCTTGTCTCCTGTCTTCTACTTCTCTTCATTCTTCATGAATTTTCAGGAAACAAATCTGCCCAAATCATATCCTAGATTTTCCTCCCCCTTTGACTCTCTACCATGAAACTGGTAAGTATTTTGAGATCATGAACAATTTCTTATGCATTCAAAAAAAATCGGGAAAATAAGTTATCAAATTATTTTGTCCCAGGGGATTTTAACTGGATCTATAATGGGATCTTGATTCATAACATGTAAATTCTGTGAATCTGAATGACTAAATTAACAATATTGCTGACTTTCCTTTAAGGGAGCCCCTTTTTTTCAAATTTTGAAATAGTTATACTCACGAGTTCCATCCATGCTGAAGACAGCCATGAGAAAGGGGCCACGCTGTGAGAAAGCAGCTTATGTCTTCTCAGGAGCCAAGGCTGAACTGTTTGGCCTACATGTTAATCATCTGATTTTTTTAAAAAAATACAAATACTATGCCTTGCTATTTCTGTAAGATATAGAATTCTAATCCATTCCCCAATTCAAGTAATGCCATGGGCTATTATAAGTTCAGGCAATTTCTATGTTTTCTGTTAGAATAATTTCATCTGTTTCTTATTCCTGGATGTTTCTTCATTGTTCATGTCATATACAATTCCTTAATGTCTCCCCATCCCAAACAAACAAAAATACAAAAACAAAACAAAACTAAACTAAACTTAATGCTTTCACTTTTTGTATTTCTTTAAGTGATATTTAGTGATTAAGGCAGACGATTCTGTTATTTGTGTCACAGCTTTCTTACAGATTTCTCTTGGAGGGAACTTAAGGTAATTAGCATGCAGAGGTTTATGGGGGTATTGTTTGTTTCAATAACCATTTCTACTCACTGTGAAGGAAAAGAACAAATAGGAGGGAAAGGCCATAAGATGAGAACCAGAGCACGTGCACCAGAGTCAGAAGGGTCCTGGCTTGTGTGAGTATCAGTGAGAACACAGGGCTGGGAAGGTGACTCCCTCTAAACTGTGCTCTGCTTTACAGTGTTGGCTGTGGAAACACAGGCATCTCGACTTTGGGTTTTCAGGTGTTTTGTATCTAAACTGTGCTCTACTTTACAGTGTTGGCTGTGACTTTGTGTTTTCAGGTGCTTTATATGATTGCAAACAAACAAAATTAGAGAAGCAAAAAGAATTTTAGCACTTCCATATTGGAATTTTTTTTTCTTGAGAGTCTTAAAAGAAGTGAAAGAGAGGAAGAGTCTGTATAAGTGAACCACTGACTTTTTTCATTAAGTTTTTACAGGAAGGCAAAGAATTTCAATGGATTCTTAATGGGCAGTAAGTGGATATTAATGATTTCATTAGACTGGTGGAAAAAACTAAAACTTTTCTCATTCTCAGGCAGACAGTAAGGAGATCTTCAATCTCTTCTTCACTTTAATACAATTACATAGTCATGAAGGAAATAAAACTTTTATAATCAACATAGCTTCAGTTAATGATGGACAGATTTCTAAGAGGATTTTCTTCCCATCAAAAATTATTATTCTAAAATATGTACAATGTGTGTAATATTGTAATATTAACTAAAATAAGAGCTCAAATTATGCAACTCTGTGATTCCTTTTTGGTTTTGCATTTCATACATATGTACATACATATACATATACTTTTGAATTTAACACATATGTAAATATATTTTACATAATTTCTCCAGTAGTCACATACTTTATCATGACAGTATATAAATTTTCAATAATTTTATGATAATGCTAGCAATTCATGTCCAATAATATATATTATCAAAGTTCTTTAAAATGAAGATCAGAAAAATAAATATTGCTTGCCATATCACCTTTTGCAAATAATCAATGTTAACATATTTTTGTCCTTAACATATATTTATAACCACTTCCAAGTGCTAGATCATTGTTTAAAATAGAGATAACAGAAACCCATCCTTCTAGGAAGGATGGATAGAAAATAAGCCTTTGTAAAAAGTAATAATAAACAATAAAAAGTTCTAACAAGAAAATAAAATAGGGTGATATGAAATGGAAAGAAGTGGCTGACAGAAGCTGAGCGTGAACTGCCATAGAGGGGCTGTAACTGTGACAAAATAACTCAGCAGAGACATAATAGATCACAAGGAAACTGGTGACAGGATCCAGGGGAAGTTTCCAACCACATCAGGAACAAAGAGCAGCACATGTTAAAGGTCTGGATAGAAGCCAGTGTTTGGTGTTACAGACTCAGAAACGAGGCCAGCATTTTTAGATATGAGTAAAGAGACTGAACAGAAGAACATGCTCTGACCCTGGAGGGTCTTGGAAACAAGGGAAAGAAGATTGTATTTTATTTTGGTAGTTTTCCCATAAACAAGTCACATGATTTAATACAGAAAGAAATGCTGTATGTAGAAAGGATCCTAGAAAACACAGTAGCAAAGGTAAATGTAACTGTTAAGTGGTTGCTGCAGAGTTTCAGGTTCCTAATAAAGGACAGATGAGATTCAGAATGTATTTGGTGAATGATACTGCTTGTATTCCAATGCTACATACTGATTCCTCAAGATGTGGTTGCCCCTATGGGCATCAGATCCTCATGTACTTGAACTGATGCTATGTGAACCTTCTCCCCAGTTTAATTGGTCAATAAAAGGCAAGATCCTATGATTGGGCAGTGGAGGGAGAAAGGTGGAACTGGAGGTTCGAGTGAGGGGGTTCCAGGTAGAGAGAGATCAAAGAGAGGAAAACAGGAAGAAGAAGCTGGCATGGACCAAAACCACATGGCCAGGAGAAGCAGCAAGTCACAGGGAGTCTATAGCTGGGGAATAAGTTAATGTAGCTCCTCTAGATATGCCAAATCTAGGCTATGACTCATAAATAAAGTTCCTGGGTTATATGTCTTTTATACAGGTGGACAGAAAGCAAGTGATCTAGGCCAGCAGCCTCCTTGAAGGGACTTCGACCCAAAAAGCCAAACTCATGGCTTTGATACAAGCTCTACGAATGGCAAAGGGGAAGTCTATCTACATTTACACTGACAGCAGGTATGCTTTTGCCACTGCACGGAGCAATATACAGACAAAGAGGGCTGTTGACATCTGTAGAGAAAGACATAAGATGCTGTGGCTAAAGGGAATCAGATGGCAGACCTAACCACCAAGCAGGCAGCCCAGATTGTTAACCTTCTGCCTGTAACAAAAAAGTCCAAAAGCCTAGGACCCAAGCAGCAGTACACCCTAGAAGACTGGCAAGATAGACCAGTTCTCTAGGATCCCAGAGGGGACTTGCTAAACCTCAGAAGGGAAGGATATCCTACCCTACAAAAAGGACTAGAATATGTCCAAAAGATGCATTGTCCAACCCACCTAAGTGTTAAACATCTGCAGAGACTGGTTAGAACATCCCCTTATCATGTTCTGAGATCTCCAGGAGTGGCTGACTCGGTGGTCAATCTTTGTGTGCCTTACCAGCTGGTTAATGCTAATCCTTCTGGGATGCCTCCTGAGAGAAGACTGAGGTGAAGCCAGCCAAGTATGGTAACAAGTACTTATTAGTTTTTATAGACACCTTTTCAAGCTGGGTAGAAGCTTTTCCTACCAGGAATGAGACAGCCAATGTGATGGCCAAGAATATCCTAGAAGAAATCTCCCCGAGGTTTGGGATACCCAAGGTCTGATAATGAACCTGCCTTTGTTGCCAAGGTAAGTCAGGGACTGGCCAAGATATTGGGGATAGATTGGAAATTACATTGTTCATACAGGCCCCAAAGCTCAGGACAGGTAGAGAGAATGAATAGAACCATTACAGAGACCCTTACCAAATTGACAATGGAGACTGGCACTAGTGATTGGATAGCTCTCCTACCCTTTGTGCTCTTCAAGGCTAAAAACACCCCTGGACAGTTGGGACTGACCCCCTATAAATTACTTTATAGGGGGGCCCCTCCACTGGTAAAAAACAGCCTCTGTACATAGTGCTGATGTGCAAACAAAGGCTTTCCCAGCCTTTGTTCTCTGGGCTCAAGGTGCTCGAGTGGGTGAGACAGTGAGCATGGAAGCAGTTCCAGAAGGTCTACTCAAGAGAAGGAGACCTGCAAGCCCCACATTGCTTCCAAGTTGGAGATTCAGTCTACATTATATGCCATTGTACAAAAAACCTTGAGACTCAGAGGAAAGACCCTTATCTTGTACTCTTGACCACCCTACTTTATACCCTTATGTGACCCCTTTCGATTTTGATTCTGCTTTTAATTATAGGTCCATGTATGTTAGATAGGCTAGTCGCCTTTATTAAAGCAAGACTTGGTACAGTGCAGCTTTTAGTTTTGAGACAACAGTATAACGCCATAAAGGATCAAGTGTGTCAGGGAGAAAATAGTGTCTAGTTCTAATCTTAGAACTATTTCCTAGAAGGAGTGGGGAATATAAGACCCTCAACTCAGTGTGTTTTCTTAGACCCCTAGAAACAAAGCCCAGCATAGAGTTCTTTCTTCTTTCACCTTCAGCCTGAGAAAGCGATGACCACTAAAACTGGCTGATTGCAATTGACCCACCCTGGCACTTGACTCACTGTGTAAGGGACTAAGAATGTTTACCAAAGATAGCCTGTAACTCTTCCATAAGAGATGAGCTGTAATACATCATCCCCATTCTTATGATGTTTACTCAGCTTCCCCATTCTTTGTGGTCTTATCTTCCCCTTTCTTTGAAAAGCCCTCAATTGCAACTGCTGAGGGTCGATCTCCTATGAGCTCCACCTCAGCATGCTGATTCCTGATTAAACCTCATGCACATTGCATCAAGAATGGTTTCTCTTGAGTTATTCGGGCGTCATCTCATCCTGGGACTTGAGCGAGGGACTCCCGGGACAGGGGTCTTTCACTACAACTTGGGGTAACGGTGACTTAAATTTAAGAATCCATCTAAATGGATGAAAATAATAAAAATATAAAGAAAGAAACTGATCAAAGTGAGGTTGTATTTTGTGATATAAAGAACTGGTGGAACTGTAGTTCTTTTTACAGATCAGGTAAAGATTGTAAGAAGCCCTTTACAGTGATTCTGACCCTGACACAGTGTCAGGCCTCAGTTGTCACCAAGACTCCCTCAGTCTTGCATCTTTTATGTCTTCAAAACCAGTACAAAACAGATGACATTTCCATTGACAGGTCCTGTTTCCATTTGGAGATGTAGTCCAATAACCACCTTGGACCACAGGTGTATCATCTCTTGTGCGCTGACCCTGAGAGCCTTTCCTGTTGTCCCAGGGAGGAACAGGGGATTCATTTCAGAGGTGTCCATCTCTCTGACAATCACATGGACTGCTTCAGCCATCACACCCAGATCAGCACACACAGATTCTTAGTCAAAACAGCACAAAATAGCCTCTAACTCAACCCCTGACAGAGTCCTTGTTGCTTTCAGAAACATCACAACCTGAGCCTCTGCTGCCCTAATTTCTTATACCATTATCAACTCCATAAGAATGGCCCATTAATCTCTCTTCATATTACTAAAATGCTTTCTAGACCAAAGTTCCAAACTTTTTCATAGAACAGTCCAAAAGTTAAAAGCCATATGGTTAGGTTTATCACAACAATGACCTCAGTTTCCATGATAGAAACTTCGGTTCTACTTTAATTGTTATAGTGAAACACCCTGATTTGTCAACTTAGGAAGAAAGAGTTTAGCTTAGCTCACAACCCCATATTACAGTCGATCATAGGGAAGTCAGGCAGTAATAACATGAGACAGCTGGCCATATCACACTCATAGTCAAGAGCAGAAGAGCAATAAATACATACATGCCCACTTGTTTCCTTGCTTGAGATTATCTCAACATCTCCAATATACTTTTAAAAATTATTTTTATTTATTCTTTGAAGATATCATACATGTACAAATATAACACTACCATTTCTCTCTCTGCTCCAATTCTCTTCAAGACTTTCACAATTCCCTCAAAATTTCATGTCCTTTCTTTAAATTAAATTTAATTAACTAATTATTTAACTTATTAACCAACTAAGTCCAATTAGTGATACCCATTTGTTCATAGGTTTAAAGTTATCCACTGAGATATGAGCAAATTATGAGCGTCCCCTCCCGAAATAACAGACCCTGCCCCAGCAGCTATCAACTGCCAATAGCAGGACACCCTGCCTAGAGAATGGTGCCACTCACAGTGGTCTTGGTCTTCCCACTTGAATTTACTTAATTAAGGCAGTGCCCCACAAACACAGGTTATGTCAAATTGACAACTAAAGCTAATCATCACAGTTAAGCTTTTTTTTTTTTTTCACTTACTTAAAAACTCTTTTCATTTTATGGCTATTAATCCTTTATCTCTACATAATTCAGATTTTATTTATTCCCTTTTTCAGTGTTTCCTGATGCACAAATGTATTTTTCATATAATGAAATTTATCACCATTTTCTTTGCTGTCTATAGTACTTTGCCAGGTAAACAATCATCAATATTGACCCTGAAATTTTACCATTTCAACCCATTCAATACTAAATTAAGCATTTGTTAAGTAACACTTCCATGGTTGTGACAAAATGCCTAGAGAAATTAAACTAAAGGAATACATTTTATTTGGCCTCAAAGTTTCTATGTATCAGTCCATGATCAACTGCTTCAGTTGTTTTTAGGCCTGAAATAAGGTAGACTACCATGGCAGAAGAATACCGAGGAATAAAGCTATTTATTTCATGTTGGCCAGAAGGCAAAGAGAGCAAGGGGAAGGATTGAGAGATAAAAATCACATCTGTGATGGTGAACTGACTCTATCACCACCCTTCTCCCCACCCCGCTGCAGTTTATACTACCCCAAATAGCCTGTTAAGCTACAAGTCAATGCATTGATGAATTAGAGTCCACATGACACAATCTCCTGCCAGAGGCCCTACCTCTGAGCATGGCTGTATGGGGATCAAGCCTTTAGTACATGCATTTTGGGGTAGGGGGTGTATGTGAGATCCAAACCATAATATTCCCGACATGGAGCTTTTGTGAACTTGTATTCTAGATACTGCACATGGCAGGCTCTGAGTGTACTTTGGGCACGGGTGTTGCTAACACGGTAGAGGGATAGAATGTACAAAGGTGTGCTAAAATATGCATTAATAATTGATGTATTCTTTCTGCCATTTTATGTGCAGAAATACATTTTGCTGGCCATACATTCTACAAAGAAAATGAAATGGAGAACCCGAATTATTCACAAGCTAGAGAAAAACTTAAACTGTGACATGCCCCACTAAAGACCAAAACATACATTCAATAGATGCTAAAAGTTGTATGACTTTATAAATAATACTGTACTTTATCCACTCAATGACTCATCCACTCACCTTCCTAAAGGTGATGGGGTGCAGTTTTCTTTCCTCACCGCTCATAACAAATTGTACTCATGGCTACAGTGTTTATCCCTCTTTATAGTTACACAAAGGTGGTCACTGTGACCTCACACTCTTCCCTCTGACTGATAGGGGTCTGGCTTTGTGGTTTCTTCTGATTTACAGTATGTGTCTAAATGCTGTGTGCAGCCTCAAGAGGCCTTTCCATCTGAATTTGCCTGGGCTAACCAGCTAGAGCCAGAGAAGCCACTTGAATGTGAGACAAGCAGCTAAGACTGTTCTCGTCTAGCCAGACCCATCAAAACCATCAACTAATTCCAGGGGAGCCACTTAGCTGAGCTAACACTATTAGACAAGCACAGATCAGCTCTGTCACAATATCAACATATAACATGAGCTAAACGAATGGTGGTTGTTTTTAATTACAAAGTTTAGGAGTGGTTTACTAAGAAAGCTAACAGATATGCCACCATTCCTAGATGGTGAAAACACATCACAAGTTTTACAAATACATTGTTAAAAAGGTTAATTTATCTAATAATATTCCCTATTTGTGCAACTGTTTTGCCAAGCATGGGGATAAGAGAAATAATTGATTGCCCTCTGTTACCAAGGATCTATGGAGTTAGGAAATGGGCCAAACAATTATATGATATTTATACTCAGTGATGTAACAATCCTAATAGAATATTAAAAATTATGTGAGAGATGATGAAGACCCAGAATAAGGGATGGGGTGATGAATTCTTCAAGAAGAAATAAGATGGCAATGTCTTTTAAAAACTGAGCAAAAGTCACCATATGATGTTGTTGGGCTTGAAGTGTATGCTGTACATACAAAGAGGAAGGTAGGTGCAGAAAGTGTCTTGGTTAGTTTTTGTCAAACTTGACAGAAGCTGGAATGCTTTGAAAGAGAAGCCTCAAATTGACAAATGCCTCCATCAGACTATAGACAACTCTGTGGGGCATTTTCTTGATTCATGGTTGATGCGGAATGGCCCAGTCCACTAGAGGCAGGTAGTTCTGGGTAATATCAGAAGTAGGCTGAACAAGCCATAAAATCAAGCAGTAAACAGCATTCTCCTGGAGCAGGGTAGAGGAACATAAAGAAAGTCTCTATAAGGAGAATGGGAGAAATTCACAGGAGTGGGTGGGTATCTAGATGGGAAAGGAGAGAACCAAGGGGCCTATAAAATACCCAAGCCATCACTGCCTAACAGACTTCCAGCTTTAGCCTTCTCCCATACAAAATGTATAAAATTATTACTTTTCTCTGGAGCTTGGTCTTGGTCTTTTGTGGTTGTTTAATCCTCCATGCCAGGGAACAAAATTAGCAATCCCTTAGACAACTGCCATTACTCTCATTACACCTTCATGGTCCTGCTTCAGTTCCTGCTTTCAGGATCCTGCTGTGGATTCCTACTTTGACTTACCTTCTTGACTGCATGTTATAAGGTAAAATAAACTGTTTCCTCCTAAAGTTGCTTTTAGTCATGTTAATTATCACACCAGTATCTGGATAGACTACAAGTTACACCACTTATAAAACTAGAGTAGAAGAGCAAAGGATTAACAGAGGAGTAATCTATTTAGCACCAACATGAATCTCAGGAAAACATTTCATTTCTGCAGAAGTACTTGTATATAATGTTTGCAAAGAAAGCACATTCCATTTTATAAAGTTATTTAATATTAACAGTAATTGTTTAAGATTGTAGTGGGTTTTACTACAGTATTTTCATATTCATCCCCTTCTATTTCTTTCTTTGCAAGAAAAAGTTATGCCTGCGTTCTTACATTCTGTGTTTGTTCATGTGTAAAACCAAATATTTTTAATGTAAAGAAAATAAAAGTGGTTCTAAGCAGAGGAAATAGCACAGACAAAGACAAGGTAGTGTGAAGCCATGTGGCACATATGTGCAATCAAATGCCAAACCTGACCAAAATGAATGTTCAAAGGACAAAGTGTGACAGATGATAGAGTGAAAGTATACAAAGCCAGGCTTGTGTGAAGAGCTGTCCAAGGAGAGTGGGAGCCACTGCTGACACCTAGTCATGAATAGAGAGCTTGGAGTCCCTTCCAAGGACAGTGGGAGCCACTACTAACTCTGACTTGAATTAACATGTAAAACTATCAAAATGCAAAGACCTCCTTAAGTAGAGTAAGGTAAGAACAGTTCACTTATTTAACAATAACTTCTGAGTCCCTTCCTTTCATAGAGCAGCATCTAGGGGACATCAAGCAATGGACACCAAGCAACAAGATTCAGTCTCTGCTCTCCAGCGTTTCCAGGTAAACATGTAAGACAGAGTTGGAAACAAATTGCTCCTCGTCAATATGAGAACAGGATCAAGATCTATGGATATAAAGGGTTGGAAGTACCAGTCCAGGGAGATACACAGAGAGAAAATTACTAAGACTTAAGAGTAAAATATGAATGGCATACTGAATACAATATGGTCCGGTCTGTCTGTTCCTGTGAGCTCTAGTCTCTCTACCGCTTTCTCCCTCCATTATATCAGAGCACCCACCATTTCTACTCCTACAACATTGCTTGTTATTACCAACATGAACTCTTAAGGTACAAATTATCAATGGAATAATATAGTTATTTATATTATATAATTGGCCCCAACAAAATTAAATCATAAATACTATATGCTTACCTATACTAATCTCATTTTTAAGCCCCAAACGTGAAACTTACCAACTTTTCTCAGTTGTTACTGTAGTTCAAACAAATGGAGGCTGTCTAAACCCAATAGTTAGACAACCACTCTGGGCTAATATGAAACCCTCATTTCTCTAAATCTCAAAATTATGAGGTTTTATTTAATGCAAGATAATACATTAGAAGTCTCATTCAAAAAGATGAAATTTAAGAAACATAGATATTCTTAGTGAAAACTTTTAAGAAGTAAAATCCAACATAAAATGTTTAATAGCTATTATCATGAGTGATTAAACTGCACTCAGCTTAGCTGTGTATTTACACTTTACCACACCACATACTTGTCATGATTGTCTCCAGTGTCACTGCTCCATCAACATCTTTCATAAGAACATTCATGCTAAAAGGTACCATGAAATTTCTTACACCAGAATGACGAAGTCATTAGAGTTATCAAGTCTCTGCCTAGTCTGGGAAAGTCTACCCATCATCTTCAGCATCACTCCTTCTGGGCTTCGGAAGAGCCTCTTTCCTCAACCACACATTCAAATAAACAAGGTTAAGACAAAATTGCCATCTTCCCTCAGGTGACTGAAATCCCTTGATTATCTCCAAAGACATTTGTTACTGCAATAAAATGCAATCAGGGCTGCATATTTATGTGCCCTACTTGGTAAGTTCATCATGTTAACCTGGTGCTTAAGAGTAGATTTATACAGGTCTACAGGATGATATTTGTATAATAAATGAGTCTCATACTTTGGATGGCCGTCAGCAGCCTGGAGCTACTTAGTAAACTGTAGAGCTGGGATTTGAACCCTAAAAGCCTGAAAGTTAGTCTCTATAAGCAATTCTCTTAGATACCATATCACATGGGAGAAAATGGTTGCCACACAACAACATGATATCCTAAAAGACATACTAATGCTCACTGTGCATTGTCATGAAATAGATATAGATAGATATAGATATAGACATAGATATAGAGATGCATATATTAAAACCAGTCAATTTTTACATGATAGAGTCACATCATATAGGTTACATAAATATGACAAAAATTTAAATATAATGGATAAAAATATAACTAAACAATAAATATTATTTAAACATACGTTCTAAATATATTTCGAAACAGAACAACAGTCAAAATTAAAAGCTTTTCTGGGCTGTGTATTTCCTTTTGTCTATTATGACCCTTTGGTTTGTTTTGGTAAATTTTGATGCAATATGACCACAAATATCATCCACAAAAAGAGTCTGAATTGGAACTTTCATATACAATAAAAGAAAAATGTTCAGATGAAATTTTATAGAATCTCAAGTATCCTTTAAGGAAATGTTCTGAAAATTAAAAAATAATATAATATAATTGTATTAAAGAATAGTCAGACTTTTATTCCTTAGAAGACAGAGCCAGCACTACATACTTAATGTCATTCATTATCTTTAACTCTATCTTTATATATCCATGTATGAATTTAAATAATAGGCTACAATTTAAACTTTATAAGGAAGATTTTATATAAAACCTGAGGCTCTTGATTACTCAATCAATTGGGTGAAAAGAATTTTCCCAATGTTTTACTGTTTTAATAAGTGAACATTTGGAAATTTAACATTTAATTTAAAATTTAAATAAATAAGCAGGTTTATGCCTATAGAACCAGTACATGGGAAGTAGAGGAAGGAGGATCAGGAGTCCAAAGCCATTCTCACCAACTTTGAGAGTTCCAGGCCAGCCTGGAGTACATGAGCCCCAATTTCAAACAAAAATACACCAGTTAGATAAATCAGTGTATAGTTTATCATCATTGCTGAAAGCTTATTTAACTTAAAGGGACAAGTAATTTCATCCCAACAAAAATTATTTAAAGTACAATAATCTTTTCTGAGAAATGAAAGTTTTTATAACATACAGGTATGGAATATTGTTATACATCTCTAAGTGAATTTTTACCTTTCACCTTATTGAGTATGAATTTTAAAAAAATCTCCATAATATCGCCATACTTCAGGGATCCTCAAAAATAATGGAACAGTATGCTTAAAGGACAGATTCCTGGGAGTGTAATGAAAGACATGCATGGAATGTCCTTTCAAAGACTTAGGGGAAGGACAGGAAGGCACGATAGGCTAAATACAACCTGTGGTAGCAGGCTTCCATTCTGACATGATTCATCTTTAAGATGACAGGAACTCTATTTCCAAAGGCATAACATCTAAATCAAATATAGTAATTAAGCCTTCTTAGGTTCTCTACACTGAGAATACATAATACAGTTTTCTCACAACTTGTAACCTAACCTAACTCCAACTGGCAGCTCCAACCTTTTAGTGGTTCTTGAAAATGCCTAGTTTAACAAGAAAACCAGTCCAAGGGATTGCTAATTTAATATCAAACAGAATTTTGCATCTGTGATCTGATATGGCATTAGGGTAGGGATCCAGCACTCTCCTCCATAAAGCATATGATCTGGGTAGACATAACCATTGGTCTATTGATCTACTCCTGGCCCAGGTCTGGACACAGTGCTCTTTTCTTTTTACTAACACAAAGGTATAGATTCAGGGAGGGCAAGGCCGCTGGAGCCAGCTGCCGAGATGCAAAGGCTCAGAGACTTAAACAGGAACCATCACCATCTACCCTTTCTGGAGGAGGCAACTCCAAGTAAATAAATCTAATTCTGGTAGTTGTCTGCACCCATCAGCATGGTTTCCACCACTGAGCAGGAGAACAGAGATCAGCAGAAACAAAGAGTTCCAAAGGCACAAGGCCACTTGGACTGGTTTGCGCTCGGTATCCTATTGATTGAAAAATCAAAGAATTATGACTCTTCATGCTTAGATTTTTGTTTGTCTCTATTTAGCAAATGTTGATTGAAGACTAGTGGTTGTCAGACATGATGCTGGGTTCTGGAGATTCAAAGATAAGTGAAACAGCTTTACTTATGTATCCTGGGAATTGTGAACTTGACAGAAAGCCTAAGGCAAGGCTGGCCACATGTAGTTTAAACAGCTCATAACTGTCCACACTGGCCCTATTCACTGGCCCTGAACAGACATTGTGAAGGTTAAAGAAGGGGAACTAAATTACTAAGTATGCTTAAAACACAGTGACATGGATGTTTTCACAGCTTAATTACCTTTTAGAGAGAAGGAAATTTAATGAGAAGGAAAGTGTTTCTTTTCCTGATAGCAAATGCTTTACTGGGAACCCACTGTCCTGAAAATAGCAATGTGGAAATTATTTAGTGGCTATGGCTGAGTACTAATTATAATGTAGATAAACAAATGAACTCAAAGACAGCATGAAACATGGCAAAAATAATTGAGCTTGGTAATTCCAGATCTTGAATTATTTACTTTGAAGCCATTAGTCAGTACTCACTTTAAATCTGAAAATACCCAAGCTCACCTTTCCAAATGGAAACATTTTTTTCTTAGTTCACATTGTGAATCCAGTCCTGGGGTCAGGGCAGGGAGCAGGGGGGAGCACTGGAATACATGAGGGCATCTGCTCTTAATAAATGAAGAACTGGCCAGTGGTGGTGGTGGCAGTGGTGGCAGGGGTGGCAGGGCACACCTTTGATCCCAGCAATAAGAAGGCAGAGGCAGGTGCATCTCTGTAAGTTCCAAAGGCAGCCTGATCTGTAGAGTTAGTTTCAGGACAGCTAAGACTACACAGGGAACCCCTATCTCTAAAAAGAAAAGAAAAGAAGAAAAGAAAGGAACTGCCATGACAGCACCCTTCACATTATGAGAAGCATCAAAAGAAGATATTTCCCCCAAAGCTCATATTAGTATCATTCATCATTTACAAACAAAAATAATACAAAATACCTTACAGATATTTGTAAATATTAAAATAAACCAATTATTTTATTTGATTAATATACACTATTAAAAAGAGAGTAAGTATTTTAAAGAATATTTTGTCACAAACATTATTAGAGTACATCATAATTAAAAGATAAAATAAGAGTCTCCAGGTCTGAACCGGAAGGTGAGCCATCTTGGTTCTGGTGCACTGCTGGGGAGAGGGCGGACTGGAGAAGAGTCACAGCTTCTGGGAGGGAACCCGTGTCTGGTTCCGGTCATCCAGCGCCTTTCCCCGCCCGAGGAGAGGTGGAGAGGTGTTCGCTGGGGAGTCCCCAGGCCTGATCCGGCTTCCAGCGCCTTTCCCCGCCTGAGGAGGGGTGTTCACCCAGGACCAGTCCACAGGCTTGATCAGGCATCCGGTGTCTTTACCCGCCGGAGGCCTGATCCGGCATCTGGCGCCTTTCCCCGCCTGAGGAGGGGTGTCTGCCTGGGAGCAGTCTCCTGGCCTGAGACAGGANAACTATCTTTGCTCCAGTCCACTGCCTGTTAGAGGGCGGCCTGGAGAAGGGACGCAGCTTCTGGGCTCCAGTCTGCACTGGCAAGAGTGTGGACAGCAGAAGCTACACAGATTCAGGACAGAAAGAAGCAACC
>NC_034600.1:8455860-8465275 GCF_900095145.1 Mus pahari | reverse complement strand
CTAATGGAGGAGCTAGAGAAAGTACACAAGGACCTGAAGGGGGCTGCAACCCTGTAGGTGGAACAACAATATGAACTAACCAGTACCCCCTGTGCTCGTGTCTCTAGCTGCATATGTAGCAGAAGATGACCTAATCAGCCATCACTGGGAAGAGAGGCCCCTTGGTCTTGTAAACTTTATATGACCCAGCACAGGGCAAGGCCTGGGCCAAGTAGTGGGAGTGGGTGGGTAGGGGAGTGAGGTGGGGGTACGGGTATAGGAAACTTTTGGGATAGCATTTGAAATGTAAATAAAGAAAATAATAATAATAAAAAAAAGAAAAAAAGAAATGTAAATGAAGAAAATATCTAATAAAATAATTAAAAAAATAAAATAAAATAAAAAAGATAAAATAAGAATTAGTATACAGTGTTTTAGAAATAAAACTGGCCTGGCATGGTGCAACATGCGTTTAATACGAGAACACTGGGGACAGGCAGATGGATCTCTCTGAGTTCAAGGTCAGCTTTCCTTATACAATGAGTTCCAGCTCAGTCTATCTTAAAGCAAGCAACCAAGCAAAAAATAAAAAATAAATAGAAATTAATCAATAAAACTTGTAGAATACTAAGGCTGTAGAAAGAAAGAAATGCAAGAATCTCACTTTTCTTAACTAGTAGAAGCTATTATACCCAAGTTTTGTGTGTTCCAAGCCCTCTAAATTTAGAAAACTCTCAAAATTTAAGACTTTGCTCTTCCTTTGTTGATCATTCACAATCATAATTTTGGGGGACATCATCCACTGGTATATGATTTCAAAAATAATTTCCTTTGGCTGGGACATGGCTAGGAACACTTCAGGTTTCATATTCTGCACACTTTTTGGGATTTAGGTAAGATCTCTGTGTTTTGAACTCCCTTTCCTTCTATGTAGTGAGATTTTCATTTTCCCACATTCTCCTAATAACAAGAGCATGGCTTACATAGGCTGCCAGAAAGGAGGGAAGTTCTCCCTCTCTTCAAATGCTTTTTGTTTCAGGTAAAGTTGGAAGAACAACCAGCCATTTAAAAGGATCAGATGCAAAGCAAGAACTTCTGCTGAATCAGGGAAGCTGAGCTTCCTGCTGGGCCCCAAGCCTTAAACACCTTCTTGACTGACCAAATGTAACCATGCAAAGCAACTCTCAGCAAGGTGTTAATGATTGCTAGTGTGTACTGTGTTTCAGGCTCACATACAGGCCCTTATAAAGTGTCTTTAAAGCAGTAACTACAAAACAGAAGGGTTGAAGTATTATTATAAAATATCAGAGTTACAGCAACTTGTATCCTCCAAATCAAATCATCTTCCTAGCACTTACTGAATTTTTCATGAGGCCTTACTAACAACTAATAAGTTGCTACCTGCTTCAGATACATTTCCTTGTAGCAACATCTTATAGTATTATCTATGTGTTGTAAAATTCTTCAGAACTCACTATCCTAGTCAGGGTTACTATTCCTGTGATGGAACATTAAAGAGGTCAGTTCAGGACCTTTTGGAAAATTCCACCAGACCCCCTCCCCCCAGATGGGGACAGAAGACCATCAGCCACCTGTGGGTGGGAGGCCTAGACCAGGTAAACACATTCTGCAGGACAGACCCTCCCACCTCATTCCCTAAAGACTAGTCAGTTTAAAAGTAACACTGTTCTGCCAATCACATTGTGCCTAATGACTGCTGCTCTGAAAAACTGTATAAAGACTGACCAAACAGGTTGGGGTAGGGGATCACCATCTCTCCTTTGAGTGTAGGACAACTTGTTAGAACAATAAATTCCTCTTGCTTTTTGCATAGATTTCCAGGTCTGCGTGGTTCACTCAGGGGGTCCCCCAGTAAGCTAAGGACCCCACAGTTTTACAACATCATGACCAAAGGCAAGTTAGGGAGGAGAGGGTTTATTTGGTTTAAACTTCCACAGCACTTTTCAACATTGAAGGAAATCAGAACAGTCACTTGAGCAGGGCAGGAACCTGGAAGCAGGAGCTGATGCAGAGGCCACAGAGGAGCGCTGCTTAATGGTTTGCTTCTAATGGCTTGGTCAGCCTGCTTTCCTAGAGAATCCAGGACTACCATCTCAGGAGTACCACCACCCACAATGAATTGGGCCCTTCCCCATCAATCAATAATTAAGAAAATATTCTACAGGCTTGCCTACAGTCTGCTGTTGTAGGCAGTTTCCCAGTTGAGGTTCTTTTCTCTCAGATAACTATAGCTTATATCAAGTAGCATAAAACTAGCCAGAGTACTCAAAAAAAAAAATCCATCATATCTCATAGATGCCAATAAATATTTATAACGAGGACTGGGCCTAGACTGAAAATAAATCCAAAAGAATTACCACAGTCTTGAAAAGATGAAGATCCTGAAAAGCTGCACAACAATGGATAGCTATCTGTTGTTCAGTCACTATTATATACCAGGTGCTAAATTTCAATTAAAGCAATATGTAATATGTCACTCAAAGAAAACACAAAAGAAAAATGTTATAAAGTATCAGTAAGATTGCTTCTGTTGTGCTAACAGACAATGCCTGGCACATGAGCACACCTGGCAGAGATGCGCTCAGTCAGGGCACTTACAAGTTTCCCCAAAGTCTGGCATTAATGTGCAGGAGGATCAAAGACACATTTCCACAGAACTGACTAATAAGAGTTCACTCAACACCAAAAACCACCTTACACTACAGAACAAAGTACCCTTTAAGCAAGAGTCTGAAAGAGTATTATGTAGCGATAAGAACTATATAAACTAGTCAGTATAATTGTTGAGAAAAAAGAGTGAGAGAAAGAAAATTCTCCAATCTGGAAGATAATTATGAAATTATTATTATGAGTGGGTTTCACTCATAAGTCATATTTCTCAGAATATAAATTCTCTAAAGAGAGAAGCATACTGGTCACCAGTAAAGTGTTTTTTATATTAGCACCATTCACGCACTCCCTATATAATGAACTACTACTATTCAGACTCTAGTCTGTCCTACAGTTAGAAGAGGAGAGACTAGAAAGATTTTATAATGCTAACAAACCAGAGCAGGACAGTAAAGCTGAGAACAATGAGGCTCTGCCTTGGGTTAACCAAAGACAGAATGGGGTCAGAACACAGCCTACTGACTAGCAGAGGAGCTTTTCCAAATGCCAAGCCTGCAGCCCTCAATCTAACAGTTCTGGAATTACTTTCTGCTAACAATTAATCCGTCTATCAGAAGACAATTTCCCTATGTCAATACTGTATCAGCTTAAATATTTGCAAACAAGCAAAGCAAGTTAGCATTACTTTTGCCTAAGTTCCTATTTCCTTTTAAAAGGCCTATGCAAAACTCAATTTAAAAAGAGTCCGTAGATTGGCTGGATTCACAGACTCACTGGAAAGAGCTGTTCCGAGACTTTGCCTATAATAAAAACAACCAATGTGTAGAAGCTACTAAGCATCCTTTCCAACATCCTTGTTATCTCTCATGTTCTTTACAAACACCCTGCTGGGAAGCATGAGGTACTTTCCCCAAAGCACTACCTATTTGCAAAGCAAATCACAAGGAGATTCTTCACAACACTTTCTGACCTGGCAGAATCAATTGTCACTGCAGAGAGAGCATAATTTCTAACAGAATTCAGGGCTCTTTGCCATAACACAGGTGCCAGGCTGCCCATTTGTACCACTTATTAACATTAGTCAATTACCAGCAAAGATGGATGAGCAGAGCCTATGCTTTCTCTGTTCTTTGTTTTTCTTTTATCTCACTGAACACTAAGACCCCAAGAGCTGTTGCAAATCTCATAATCCCTAAAGGAAAGAACTCTGTAAGGAAAGTATCCTGGCTATCTAAATGGTGATGCCAATAAATATGGCCTATAATATATTAATATTATAACTAAATTTCTCCATTGTCTATTATGCTCCCAAGACATAGTCTTGTTCTATTCCAGAACTAAGGATGCTAGCATTCAGGATTTCTTGTTGCCAAGGAAGCACTGAAAAGGACTTTATATTCTACCACGATTGTAAATGATAACACTTACTGAGGTGTACCTGACTTTCTACTTCTGCCATAAATTACATCTCTGTAAGTCCATGAAATTCAAGGGTATTTCCATTGGACACTTTTTCTTAAGATGCTAGCAAACAGTCCTCTTTCCAAATATTAAGCTCACTGTGAAAGGACTCATTATTTTGTAAGGCGAAAAGAAAAACATCAAGTCTTAATATGAGTGTGAAAGATTCTTTTGGAGGCACTTTACAATTTGTTGTAAACAAAGTCCTCAAACACAGTCAATTTTCCAAGGCTTTGATTGAAAGAAAAGTTGTGGTCTCAGGACCAACCCTAGTGCATGGTATAATCTGCCACAGCAAGAAATCAGAACCATCCTCTAACGGGGATGCTTGTATTCAGCATCTACATTACACTTGTTTAAATTGTGGCTTCTCAAAATTAAACACTAGAAGTCAGCCAGGTTTTTAACCCAGGAGTGAACTGGAGAAATGTGACATGAAGGTAGGCATTCCTCAGTGGTTCCCTGAAGAAGAATAACCATGAAATAAGTGTGGAGTACAGAGTCACACTAAGGTCTTTTTGCTCTTATGCTTTGTTTGTTTGCTTTAAAATTTTTACAGCTTGTGTCAGACAGAATGGTCAGGTTCACTATCTTCATGCTTCACACAAAGATCTATTTCCAGCACAGTCTATAGTTGTTAAATACCAGATGCTTCCATAGCACGGATTTTTGACTCATAAAATGTTTAACACATCTTAATTTTTCATTAAACTCATAAAATAATAAAGTTAGAGTGCTAAAAAGAGTTTCACTGCAGACAGAACTTTTAATTTACAACCCTACATGCACACAAGCATACGCACACATACACACACACACACACCACATTAAAAAGCATTATTGCTGTTATGAAACAACATGACAAAAAGCAACTTGGGGAACCATGGGTTTATTTTACTTACACTTTTTCATTGCAGTTTATCATAGAAGGAAGTCAGGGTAGGATCTCAGACAGGACTGAAATTCAGGAACTGATATAGAGGTCATGGAAGGGTGTTGCTTACTAGCCTGCTTCCCATGGCTTGGGCAGCCTGTTTTCTTATAGAACCCAGGGTCATCAGCACAGGGATGACACCACACACAATGGGCTGGGCCTCCCCCCAAAATTATTACTTTAGAAAATATTCTACAGGCTTGCCTACAGCCTGATCTTATGGATACATTTTCTCAATTGAGGATTCTTCCTCTCCATTGACTTTAGCTTCTGTTAAGTTGGCATAAAATGACCCAGGACAGAAAGTAAGTAAAATGGTCTTTCTCAGTAATTGGTACCAAATGGCTAATTCATTTCTTCTGTTGTCAGTTTAAATCAGCTTCATAGGACTATGTCCATTGTGAAGACTTCCATGTGTCTTATGGCACTTCTTACTCTTTTCTTCTAGATGTTTATATTCTACTTACTTCTGTCAACAGACCAAAGGTCTGAGCAAAACTATCAAAATTATTTTGATCTCTCTTATATATAAAACACTGAAATGAATGTAGAAAAGCACAACCAATATTTTAAAAGAAAGATACACATACATAGAACATTATCCACAGCAATCTTGTCTATAATGTTTTGGGGGAAATAAATTTCAGATGTCGAGAATGATAAGGATGCATTCTCTCTACCGTGTATAATACTGTAGCTACCACTTATGTTCTTCTGGTCCTCTCCCAATAACTCCACTCTTCTCTAAATGGTGCCCAAAGACAGCTCTCATGTTAATGTCAGTGGAATTATGCCTAGAACAAATACCTACACTCTGGTATTTTAAAGTATATGATATTAACTGGCTGTGCAAACACCATGCTTAAGCTTTCCTCTGTTTTCTCACACACACCATGCAGTGACATTTGAAAGCAGAACATTATATCTTAAAATGTTAACTATATCTATCACACCATGGCCTAAAACTTTTTAAAAAATGTTTGGCAATAAGCCTTAAAATATTTTCTGTTTTCTTTTAAGTTCTCTGTAGAAAGCTAGCAACCTTCTTACTAAGCCATCCTATAATTTTAAAAGTTAATCCAAAATCAGAATATTTTACTTTGGTTAATCTAAGAAACATTTATTCTGAGTCACAACATTGTATGTACATAATCAACCCTAGAAAAAATAAGACTATTGCAAGTTCACTGTATGGTGCTTATAATTTATAAAATGTTAAACTGTAAAATAAAAAGTTCAACATAGAATCGATGAATAACATGCAAGATGTAATAGATATATTATGGGATGTAATGCAAGAAGAATGAAAAAAATACAAGAACAAATATTTTGCTTTGAAATGTCCACTTATTTTTCCCAATTAAAATCAATTACATAAAATTACATAATTTTAAAAACAGAACGTACATTTAGACATTCAATGATTTTTACCAAGTCCTATGCAGAGTTAACCATTAAAGCAGCACAGTAATGTTTATGCTTCCAAATGTAAACCTTAGGAACTGGGAATGTAGAGTTTAGTTGGTAGAGTGCTTGCACAGCATGTATGATGTCCCCAAGATTTTATCCCAAGCCTGGCATAAAAAACAGATCAAGTAGTAGAGGCATGAGGATCCAAAATTTGCAGTCATCCTCCAGAGCTACATAGTGACTAAGGCAACCTTGATTGACACTATCAGCTCTATTGATTCTTGAATATTACAAAAAGGACTCTCTCCCTCTATCCTTCAAATGTCCATCGCCCTCTCTTGCTGCAAAAATCATTGGGTTCCTTGTGAGAAAAGGAGTTAAAACTCAGAGTAAGATGTACATCTACAGGTTCAGGAAAGCATTTAGATTTTAATAAAATTGGGATTTAAAAAAAAAACATGAATAATATAAAAAAATGTATATTCCAAGACATTCTTGGGTGTTTATACATATAAAAGACATTTGTAAAGGGCAATCTGTACAAAGGTATGACTACACTGACATTGGCACATCTAACTGTGAGCCGAGAGATGCCACCGGCCTCTAGAGGATGAAGACCTTTGTCTGGAGAACAGCTACTGTGGAGCAATTAGGATTTCAGAAACACACGAGGAGCTACTGTGGAGCAATTAGGATCTCAGAAACACACGAGGAGCTACTGTGGCGCAGTTAGGATCTCAGAAACACACGAGGAGCTACTGTGGTGCAGTTAGGATCTCAGAAACACACGAGGAGTTAGTCAAATCTATACTTCTGAGTTTTTACCCAACTGGTTCCAGGTGACTAGTGTTCTCTTCTTCAGAAAAGGTTCCGAAGTGAACTGCAGGTGGGTGTGGTGGGGAACACGAGCTGACAGGTCTGTGTGGGAAAGTGCACACTGTCTGTCAGACTATCTTCACAAAATTGGCGAAGTACTTTATAAAATGGAAAACTCTGACTCAAAAGGTGTATGGATTCAACAAAAAACTCAAATGAATGCTTTAAAATGTTCCTGTCACCTTAAAAGCTAC
Organism: Mus pahari; assembly: GCF_900095145.1. NCBI lineage: Eukaryota > Metazoa > Chordata > Mammalia > Rodentia > Muridae > Mus > Mus pahari. The sequence continues at coordinate 8,457,790 of NC_034600.1, read as the reverse complement.
TCGCAACTTATGATTCACCATCCCATGCTAACATCCTGCTGTGAAGCTGAGGCCAAAATTCCATTTCCATATTGTCTATACCACACAGATGGCTGTTTTGCAGCAACCCAGTGTCTGCGCTCAGTACACTAGCTCTCTTGTTTTCACAGGGGTTTGGGTACTTGTTAAAAAACGGACCATGCTGACCCAAGTTAGCATGCCAAAGAGGATTTAGTTCAATTTGCACAGATACTGTCACAATGTGCCAACACCCTTCTTCTGTCATTAATTGATGCCCGAAAGACTAGAAATGGATTTTTGCAGAAGTGGGTAGAAGAAGGGAGCAAGTGTTCAGAGCTAGGGGATCACATCAGTGGGCTACTGTGATGATAGCCAATCCCCAGCATAGAGAAAGAAATCTACTGATTTGGTTCTAGGAAGAAGTATAATGTGGTTGCCTATTAGATTTAGTTTCCAAAATGCAATACTCGCTTGACTATACAAAAGGTCATAGTCCTGCAGTTTGATATTTTGTCTCCTTTTAAAAAAAGTCCCACAGTATCTTCCATTGTTCATTTACAAAGCACATCCTAAAGAAGGCAGAGTAGCATCGTAGCCTGTATGGGAAAGCAAAAGTATAATTCCTGTTTTAGCATATGCATACTAAATAAACTCCCATGACTAAATGATCCCACTCTAATAGGTTTTGTAATGACTAAACCACTTAGTCATATTATTCAGAAAAATATAATAGAAATCTCAAAGATTCTTAGATTATTTGATGACTTTGATCTTTGTGTATCTTTTTATTTTCTTTTGTTAGAACTTAATGGTGCTTTAATCTGGGCATCAGATCGCCCTTTCTCTGAAGCAAACTGTAGTTAAACCATAAGACCACTTTTGACTGTCCTTCAAGAGGAATAGCAATCAAGACCCAGCTCACTGGACTTTCATCCTTAAAGAACAAAACATCCTAAAATGTCAAGGCATACGTCAGCATTGTGCACAGAAGATAAAGCTAGGACACTGCATCAGAACCACATTAGAGAATAAAATGGCTCTTCCTCTTACAGTGCTTTAAACATGAGTGAGCAAAATTTTCAATTCTATGATTCTGTTGCCATGGCTTCTGTGTTTTTGTAAAAAATCAGTATCATGGAGGGAACTACAGTGTCAGCCGGCCAGACACCAGCCCCCAGAGCTCCCAGGAACTGGACCACTAACCAAAGAATACACATGGAGGGACCCATGGCTCAGGCTGCACATGCGGCAGAGTATATAGCCTGTTGGACATCAGTGGGAGGAACGTCCCTTGGGCCTGAGGGGTTTCAATCATCTGTTCCCACAGTTAAGGTCCGAGTAGTAAGTTTCTCTTAGGAGGAGAAATGCTCAGTCATTCAGACAAATTTCTGTGATTTCTACTTTTCTTAGCTACCAAGACGGTGAGGCCAAAGTCCTTTTAAACAAAATATGTGACTTTCACTCACCTGTTTCTCATCATTTGAATCAATTTCTGTTACATGTTTTAATTATTTTTGATCTGAATGTTTCAATACTATAAGAAACTTTGAATTTATTATTCAAATAAGACTAATTAAATATTAGATACTTTTCAAATATTAAATGTTTGGATAATTTTTGAAAATTGATGTTTTTTGAAACTCCAATTTTCAAAATATCTTATTAATACATCTCACTGAAGACATTTGAATCTTTAACTGCATTTTCAGTTCTGATATGTACAATGTAACATTGGTTTCAGCTCCTGGACAAGGAATGGATTGAGGTCCCTCAGTCCCTGCCTGATCCGCACTGCCCATTACCTTGAACTTAGCAGCCCAGGGACTGGGATGTAACTCCTCCTGAGGTTCTTCCCTATGTAGTCCAGACATCTCTGTTCTCTCTCTCTCTCTCTCTCTCTCTCTCTCTCTCTCTCTCTCTCTCTCTCTCT
>NC_034600.1:8448515-8455759 GCF_900095145.1 Mus pahari | reverse complement strand
CTCCTCTTCTCTCCCCTCCCCCTCCCTTCCTCTCCCTCTTCCCTCCCTCTTTCTCACCTCCTCTTCTTTCTCCCTCTCTTCCTCTCTCTGCCCCCACTACCTCCTCTCTCCAAAAAACAACTCTCCATATCTCAATCCTTGAGGCCAGTGAACTCACATGAAAGCAACTTCCCAATAACCTGCCTTTAATATATTCTAATCTGGCTTGAATTGGCTCACTTCACTGGCAGAGAAATAACTTCTCGGTAAGAGTGTATATAAAGTAACAGCTTTTAGTGACTCAGTATTACAAAAGCCAGGCCATCTTAGCGGTTAAAACAATGAACTTCCTTCCTATCTCAGAATCCAGTGGCTTGGCCATTTTGACTGGGATCAGCTGGGTAGTTTATTTTCTGACCTTTTCAAGCTACTAGCCTTTCAGGTATAGCCAGATGGTCTAAGAAGGTTTCACACTATGCATTGTTACAGAGTACTGAACTGCCGGGGCACTTGTTCTGAATCCTGCTATGAAAAAACCTCCAGTGCTAAAACATTTGTCAATGCTACACTTGCAATTCTTTGCTCATAGCCTATTGGTCAAGGCAAGGCATATGATCAGGCTCATTGATTAAGTAGGCTTGATTAAGTGGAAGCTGTTATTGTCATGATTTACTACGGAGCACCATAAATTCATTAAAACAACCATCCTTTCTTCAAAGTGCTACTGTAGTCACTGCTATTGAGAAGATAAGACAACCTCTGGATCACAGTTATAATTTATTACGACTTTGGTGTTACACTGTTTATCTAAGATTTTGCTTTAGCTTTGCCTGATGGCAAAAATACAATTTCCTTTTTATTCAAAATTAGAAAATAAGGTCAGGCTCAGACACTGAGATGTATGGAAATCAGTATTTCATTATATCAAACATAGTTCCCATATTCAGACAGAGAAATAAAACTGAAGGAAAATGTATTGTGAAGCAAATATTGATAGTATCTGTAACTATGAAAATATAGGAAACAATGATAATAATACTATCATTTATCAACTTTTCATGTAGAGACTATAAATATTCAGAGCACAAAAACACATATTGTGGTAGCAAGTTAAATATGTTAATGATAATTAGAGCTTATTGTTTATAATATGAACTCAAAAAGTTCTATGAAATAAACATCATTCCAAAAATGAACACGGTAGTCCTCTGGTTCAATAAAGCATACTATCATCATACATTGATACTGTTTCAAACCATTTACTAAGGGTCAAGTACTCTAAAAACAAACATATATATTCAGTGACAGGTTTGATCTTTCACTTAGAAATTTACAATTAAGAGTGCATCTCAATATAATTGAAGTAGGTGCCAAAAGTCTGTCCCCAGACTACCTTGCCGTCTTCACAGTACACTGGTAGGTCTTTCACACTCACTGACAATCACTTTTGTGCCTCAATATCCCTCCCCATTTTCCAAGCAGATCCAATCTTTTGATGATCCAGTGAAACATGTTTCTCCTAAGCACCCTTTGCTAAAATCTGGCCACAGAACTTTGTCTTTTATGGAAGTGCCGCTAGCCCTTGGACTGGTTTCCTAGGACTTGGCTTTCCACATCCTAGATGAGCTCAAGTTAGGTATTACACTATCACAAGACTGCAAGCCACTAATGCTCACTTACAGGAAGACCAATTAGGATGAGATCAAAGAGGAAAGTATTAATCCTGAGATTGGATGGAGAAAGCCAATTCCATCATTTGGGGCCAAATTTAAAGCAAGCTTTTTAAAATATTAAATACTAACCAAGAGATGGATTTTGGTCAGGACCATTCTCTGGCATTTCCCAGCTAATGGGCTTGAGCCATCTGCTGAAGGGGCTTTTAAGGACAAACCTGTAGGCCGCTATACTTTTCCATGAGGCTGTGTTATTTTCTAAGAACTACAACTACCAGAAGTCTTGGAAGTTCCTAAGCTGGTGGGGGATTTCGGATCATGACACTGCTCTAAAGCAGTCCTAACGGCAGAACACCAACGTAGTCACATTTACAGAGAAGGAATGCTCTATGCTTTCGGTGGTTTCCCTTCTAAAATGTCTTATTCAATAAACCACTTTAAATGGAGACTTTGTGTAGCCAGAGCTTGTTGAACTGGCAGGGCCTCTAAAGGTCCTATAGTCAAAGGAATCACCTTCTGAACTCTCAGTTCAAGAAGCAAGCGTCAGCTCTTCACAGAGACAGTTTTGGCAGTACACCAGAGCAGCTGTACCTCTTGTCCTGCCCCACCCCAGCTGTTACTATGACACAACTCCTTGGATTCAGCACAGTGTATTGTCATCTTCTCTATATTTATGTCACAAAACTATGAGGCAGACTGCACGTAACTGGACTGGCAATTATTAACTAGTGGTAATATATCTTAACATTCATTATTTGTTACAAATGTTTTTGATGCATTAGATTTATAAGAGTCTACATTTTGTATCAATTTGAATAAAACTACATATAGATACAGACATGAACTACTTACAAAGATCCCAGTATGATTTGAACTTTCAATTTCAAAACATGTCTTAGCTGTATCTGGTAGTTGCAGTCCTTAAAATCAATTAAGAAAAACATTGCAAGTCTTAGGAATGGCAATGTTAATTGGTGGGTTAATGCTAATAGCAAGAGCTTCTGCTTCTCAAAGCAAAATGCACAGGCATGAACTGTATTATTTCCAAGGACTCTGCAATCTAGGATGCTTTGCTCAAATACAGGGAGCATGAGGAAGTAGGTTGGAGATTTACAGATATTTGCATGGTTTTCTTTATGACAAATGCAAATTGCTTAAGAAAATAAAAAGATCTAAACACTGCACCATGATGAATGCAAATGAGCATAGGTGAGAACAGCTTTGAGTGCTGGGGCAGCCATGCCATGCCAGGGACAGCTTTGAGTGCTGGGGCAGCCATGCCATGCCAGGGACAGCTTTGAGTGCTGGGGCAGCCATGCCATACCAGGGACAGCTTTGAGTGCTGCCTGCCAGGCCATGTGCCTCTCACTTCAGGGACCAGAGCCTTCCTTTCTCATTCTGAATTCTCATATGAAATGATTTTAGTCAAAGAAACAGACCTTAACTCCTCAGCCTTTAATTACCTTTTTAAATGTTAACTTTAAAAGGATAAATGAAGCTCGTGGTGGACGGGAATACATGCACTATTCATGAGAGGTTAGTTTCTATTGTTAGCTACTTATTTTGTAATAGATGCCAAGGCATACAGAATTATGGATCACACAAACTATTTGCACAAGGACAGCATTAGGTGGTATTAACCCTCTGTCTTACCAACCTGAGAAGCCCAAAAAACTTAAAACACTTTTGTCTCAATACTAATGCCCAGCTTGATATCGACAACACAATCAGCAACTAGTTAATGAAGAAGAAAAGAAAGCTATAGTCACTGTCACAGCTGTATACGTTTCTTTAAAATGATGACCCATAGAAAAATGAAATTTAAGATCATCACATTTTAATGATGAATGTTTAATTTAATGTTAAAAGAGACCTTTACAGTTAATATGACAAATTCATTCCAAATATTGAGAACTCTTTAACATAAAACTAAACACAGAGGGTTTAGAAGGAGGAAAGGAAAGGGTGAAATGTTGTAATTATATTATGATCTCCAAAAATGTTTTTAAAATATATTAAAAGAAGATGAGGGAATGCTTTTGTACATTCGGCTTCCTCTTGCCTCTGTGTTTCCATATCCAGCCACATTTTGAAATTGCAGGAAAGGTTTTCCACTTAAACAGGTTCAGGGTACAAAATTTGCTTTCATGTTGCTGCGACAAAATACTGGATGAAGACAAGTTAAGGAAAAAAAAGAATTAATCTTTGTCTCATGGTTTCAGAGGGGTCAGATCAAGATTGCTTTGTCTCAGGTAATTATGTGAAATTTCATGGAAAGAAGCAGAAGAATGCAGCAAAAGACGGGTGCTCACACCACAGGAGACAAGAAACTGAGAGACTGAAAGTGGCTGGAAGAACACAAGCTAAGAATCTGCCCCTCATGGCCTACTTGCTCCATGTAAAACCCAGTTTTCAAGTTTCTAAAATAGCACCAGCAACTGGAGAGGAAGTTCAGTACATGAGCCTTTTAGTGGGGCCCTGCACACTCAGTCCATAGCCACAGGTTTCAGCGACCGTTTGGTTCATATTTTAAAATATATAAATTTGGGGGAAGGGAAAGGGTGTTTTCAACTCCAGTTTGCTTTCCTTGTACGTGAGCTGGAACTTTGCCCTAGTGTTCTGGTCCAGTTAGAGACAGGAATAAGGTGAGCACATGAGGATATTATTGCTTTTTTTATTACTTCTCTAGAGTAAATGCAAGGAAAAAACCTATAACAAAACAAAGCACTTTTGGACTTTGAGAGGATAGAGGACTTTTTTGTTATCACAAAGGATACTCTTTCATACAGTAACTTTTAAAACACAATAGAATCTCAAAGATTTGAGAAGGCACCATTCTGCTAACAATAGTGACAGTGAACTGTCAGGCTCTTGAGATTCCTTAATGAAAATATACCAGCAAAGACTGCACACCTCTCCCAGGCCTGCAGGTTCAGGATGGAGCTGCTTTCCAGAAGAGATGGCATTAGTAACATGTAATTCCTCCAGGGCATTCACTGCCTCCACCCTGATCAGCACATCTTATCCTCCCACGTCAGGCCACAGCACAAACCTATGCCATTTCTCTTTCCGAACAATCCTCCAAGATGGGATTGAACTGGTTAGAAACCACTTCTACCCTCATTCAGTCAGCTTGGCATCTAAGATAAACGCATTTTGATATTATTGAAAGAAATCTCATTAACTTGCCTCTTGCAAGTTCAGAATTTATTATGAGAAAGTTCACCTTAGAATTTTTTTATAGACTTTTAAAAAAGATTTGACCAACAAATAAAACTTGTCAAATGAATGTGGGAATATGCCAGATACCCAAATCTGTTCCAACAGTAATATAGAAATCCACTAACTACCTGAATCTCTGAAAAGTTAATCAGAAAAATCTGTCCAGCTGGAAACCACCAAACCCAGCTCTCCTTAGAAGAAAGAGCTTTCAGCTCCTGACTGAATTCAATCTCTGCTCTAAGCGTGCAACCTGAGAGTTTGGCCATACTTTTAGAAGGCCTAGAAGTACTCGCTGTGTTTGGGCCTTTCCGCTACCGGATATCTAAGCATCCAAAGAATGTATTCCAGTCCAGATGCTGGGAATTCAGCTCTGTTATCTACATGGCCCCACTTGTTCTCCTCCTTTAATTTCCTTTCTCTGTCTCTCCTTTCCTTCTGACTTTGCTTCTCTTTTACTATGTCAGGAATAGCTTTGACGTAAAATGTATATTTTACCCTTGCTTAGATTAGAATTTTTACCAAGGCAGTTCAGATATCTGTATTAGGAAATAAATTGTCACCCCTTCATGATAAAAGTTATGGAAAAAAAACAGGAATTCAAGGCCCATACATAAACATAATAAAAGCAATATACAGCAAACCAATAACCAACATCAAACTAAATGGAGAGAAGCTGGAAGCAATCCCAGTAAAATCAGGGACTAGACAAGGCTGCCCACTTTCTCCCTACCTATTCAATATAGTACTTGAAGACCTAGCCAATGCAATTTGACAACAAAAGGAGATCAAGGGGATACAAATTGGAAAGGAAGAAGTCAAAATATCACTATTTGCAGATGATAAGATAGTATATATAAGTGACCCTAAAAATTCCACCAGAGAACTCCTAAACCTGATAAACAGCTTCAGTTCAGTAACTGGATATAGAATTAACTCAAACAAATCAGTGGCCTTTCTCTACACAAAGGATAAACAGGATGAGAAAGAAATTAGGGAGACAACACCCTTTACAATAGTCACAAATAATATAAAATATCTTGGTGTGACCCTAACAAAGGAAGTAAAAGATCTATATGATAAGAATGTCAAGTCTCTGAAGAAAGAAATTGAAGAAGATCTCAGAAGATGGAGAGATCTCCCATTCTCATGAATTGGCAGGATTAATAAAGTCAAAATGGCTATCCTGCCGGAAGCAATCTACAGATTCAATGCAATCCCAATCAATATTCCAACTCAATTCTTCAGAGTTAGAAAGGGCAATTTGCAAATTCTTCTGAAATAACAAAGAACCTAGGATAGCAAAAACTATTCTCAACAATAATAGAACCTCTAGGGGAATCACCATGCCTGACCTCAAGCTGTACTACAGAGCAANTGTGATAAAAANTGCATGGTACTGGTACAGCAACAGACAGGGAGATCAATGGAATAGAAATGAAGACCTAGAAATGAACCCATACACCTATGGTCACTTGATCTTTGACAAGTGAGCTAAAACCATCCAGTGGAAAAAAGACAGCATTTTCAACAAATGGTGCTGGCTCAACTGGAAGTTATCATGTAGAAGAATGCAAATTGNTCCANACTTATCTCCTTGTACAAAGCTCAAGTTTAAGAGGATCANAGACCTCCACATAAAACCAGAGACACTGAAATTGATAGAGGAGAAAGTGGGGAAAAGCCTCGAAGAAATGGGCACAGGGGAAAAATTCCTGAACAGAACAACAATGGCTTGTGCTGTAAGTTCAAGAATTGACAAATGGGACCTCATAAAATTGCAAACTTCTGTAAGGCAAAAAATACTCAATAAAACAAAAAGGCCACCAACATAGTGGGAAAGAATTTTTACCAGTCCTAAATCTGAAAGGGTACTAATATCCAATATATTCAAAGAGCTCAAGAAGCTGGACTCCAGAAATTCAAATAACCCCATTAAAAAATGGGGTACAGAGCTAAACATAAAATTCTCAACTGAGGAATACCAAATGGCTGAGAAGCACCTGAAAACATGTTCGACATCCTTAATCATCAGGGAAATGCAAGCCAAAACAACCCTGAGTTTCTACCTCACAGCAGTCAGAATGGCTAAGGTCAAAAATTCAGGTGACAGCAAATGCTGGCGAGGACGTCGAGAAAGTCCTCCATTGCTGGCGGGATTGCATGCTGGTACAACCCCTCTGGAAATCAGTCTGTCAATTCCTCAGAAAATTGGACATAGTACTAATGGAAGATCCAGCAATACCTCTCCTGGGCATACACCCAGAACATATTCCAACATATAATAATGACACATGCTCCATATGTTCATAGCACCCTTATTTATAATAGCCAGAAGCTGGAAAGAACCCAGATGTACCTCAACAAAGGAAT
>NC_034600.1:8420771-8448369 GCF_900095145.1 Mus pahari | reverse complement strand
CCCAGAAACTTAGAATACCCAAGATACAATTTGCAAAACACAAGAAAATCAAGAAGGAAGACCAACGTGTGGATACTTCATTCCTCCTTAGAATAGGGAACAAAATACCAATGGAAGGAGTTACAGAGACAAAGTTTGGAGCTGAGACCAAAGTATGGACCATCCAGAGACTGCCCCAACTGGGGATCCTTCCCATAATCAGCCACCAAACCCAGACACTATTGCATGTGCCAGCAAGATTTTGCTGAAAGGACCCTGATATAGCTCTCTCTTGTGAGGCCATGCCAGTGCCTGGCAAATACAAAAGTGGATGCTCACAGTCACCTATTGGATGGAACACAGGGCCCCCAATGGAGNAGCTAGAGAAAGTACCCAAGGAGCCGAAGGGGGCTGCAACCCTATAGGTGGAACAACAATATGAACTAACGAGTACCCACAGAGCTCGTGTCTCTAGCTGCATACGTAGCAGAAGATGGCCTAGTTGGCCATCACTGGGAAGAGAGGCCTCTTGGTCTTGCAAACTTTCTATGCCCCAGTACAGGGGAACGCCAGAGCCAAGAAGTGGGAGTGAGTGGGCAGGGGAGCAGGGCAGGGGGAAAGTATAGGGGACCTTTGGGATAGCATTTGAAATGTAAATGAAGAAAATATCTAATAAAAATGCTAGGAAAATAAAGAAAATAAGTTGTCCACCAAATATATTCCCTTAAAAAGTTATTAATAAAAACTCTAATAAAAACATGAATTAAATATACACATTAAGCGTTTACTTATACCTAACTTCTGTTTCTAACAATAATGACCAGTCATTTAATAAATGCTTTAAAATGCTAATGCAGAAAATTAGTACTGAATTGATAGAAAGAAAACCTCCTCTTTTCACAGTAGTAACATATTCACAGATTCTTTGTTATTCATTCAGATTGATTTGCCATTACAATTTCCCTCATCATTTCCTTTTATTATGCAATTAGCTGTTTAAAATCACTAATGTGGGTATCCTGAAAGCTGTGTACAAAATTAACTTCAATTATTTTCAAATACAGTTTAGCATAGTCACTGTCCCTAGAAAGACATCACATGATTGTCCTAATTTTCCAAGTTAACAGGAGTTATGCTTTATCGTGTATTTCCATTGTTATTACTAATTCAAATTGGCAGCCAAGAAATGAAACTAACAGGAAACATAACTTTTTACAATAGAGTTTATAATTAGCACTCAAAATAAGATTTCTGCAGAAGGAAAAATTCCCTGGCACTATCAAACATTTCATTCCAGTCTGAGCCCTGTCACCTTTCCCTGACAACCTATGCAAATAAAGTCTCCAATTCCCAGAAAGCTAAAATTGTAACTGTGTTTCCCATTATTCCCATCACTGTGGGAGACAAAAGGAGAGAAGTGCATTAAGAGCAGGCAGTGTGGACCTAGAATCCGGTCATGAATGTTCACATAAGTGAAACCCCTGTTTAATGCATAAAACTTAACAAAATCTTGTTTGCAAGTCTGTCAGAGTCTATCAGCATAGAACAGCAGTGCTGAAGAGACCTCACTGACCTCTGACCACAGCTACTATAGAACACACACATTACACCCATTGTGGATTACAAGAGACACACATGATAGCACAAAATAGTACTTAAAGAAAAATAAGAAGACCCTCCCCCCAGGCAATGGGCCAAGAGAAACCTTGTTGGTGGTAGTGTTTTGTGTCAGGCAGGGGCAGAGCAGACGGCGGTCCTTTTTTCATAGCTTGATACCTGGCTTCGTGGCCAAAGCTCTCTTATGCCTAGGACACATAAAAATCCAATCAAATCAAATCCAGGCAGCATAGTGCAGGAGGAGGAAGACAAAAAGAGACCTATGGACTGCCATGTTACCCCAAGCCTGTGCATGGCACAGACAGAGCCCCACTAGATCCTGTGGACAGCCTTCATTGGTAGCCACCACAATATGTGACTATGTGGTAGTCAGATGAATGAGAAAGGGAAGTGGAGCAACTTGAGCACTATGAAGACAGTTGGAACTAGAGATTTAAGGGTCGAGAGGACTAGCCTGTTATGAGTGGCCAACCCTGACACCTGCGGCCATGGTGAGAGCCCATCCTGAGCTGCCACTGACGGCCATGTCTGACTCCATGGCTACAAAGCAGCTGGGGTCGCTGTCCATGTCTATGGATCATATTACAACTCAAGAATATGGGAATGTCCCTGGGTCAGGGACCACATGGATGTCCAGGGGCTGTGCAGAACTGGCTCCAACCTTCACTGGCTGCTTAGATCTTGAGAGCTGGTCCTGATCCTTGCCCAGTCAGCACAGTGGAGATGGTAGTGTAAGTAAGCTATTTCAGAGTGTATGAGTGTGGCAGAGCTGACCTTGACATTTGTGTGCTATGTGGCACAGGCATAGAGGTAATGCCACCTCCAGCAGTCAGGAAAGCTGCCCACAGGGTCATGAGCTTTGAAATGCTAGCCCTGTTCTTCAGCTTCAGCACTCAGGAGAGCAGGCTCTAAACCTTGCCTGGTCAGCACAGTAGTACTGGCCCTGGTCAAGGGGGAGTGAGTGAGCCATCCCAGAGGCCAGAGTGAGGGAATGATGGCCCCAGCACTAGACTGCTGTGAGGTGGTATGGGTGCAGATGTGATTCCCACCTCCCACCTGCAGCAGTTGGGAGAACGGGACCTAGGGTCATGAGAGCAGGTCAGTTGAGTCTGCCACCCACTGGCTGTAGCATTCAGGAAAATGGCCCCAAAACCTTGACTGGGCAGCACAGTGGATCTAGCTTTGGTAGAGGGGGTGCAGGTAAGCCAGGACCAAGGGCATGAGATCAGCAGTCGCCCCTGTCTCCTGTATTGGGTAGCCTCACCAGAACAGTGCTGGAGAGCTCAACCTGGTGGAGTGGATAAAGGACACTTTAGTGAGCAGATAAGCTACCACCTAGACCCAGATACAGATCCAGGGCTCTGAATTTTCCCACCCCCAATTCTATAGCATTTGCAAACAGGTTGTGTTAAAGAGTCAGTCCTGCTGATCCAAAGCTGCAGGATATCCATGACACAGGGCAATACCAGGATAAACAGGAGGAGTCCTCATGAGGATCTACTATTGATGGTGTCACAGAAGCCAGAGACCTTGAACCGGACCAATGACTCAATGCAACTAATATTTTCAAAGTAAAGATGTGTGGACAGAGAGATATACTGTGGAACACACTGCAACATACTACAGTTTCCATGATGAAATGTTTTCTATGCTTTGTTGCTGTGTTGTTGTTTGCTTGTGTGTTTTTTATTTTGGGAAGGAGGATGCAAGGTTGAAGGCTAGCTATGAGGGGTCAGGGAGATTGTTGGGGCCTGGAAGCCCCCTGGCATCTCAGCCTCTGTCTTGTCCCTGGGCCATTAACTAACACTCTTTTGCTTCTTCAACTATCTTGCTTCTGTTCCATAATTGACTCAGAACATTTGATAATAGGTGGTTTTCAGGACCTTTTACAATGGCGGCATTCCTTTCTGGACATTTTACAATGGGGACATTCCTTTGACGATAATGTGTTACCTAGCACTGGTTTGGCCTGTGTACCTAAGCAAATACCGTCTGTGGTTTTCAGCTTTATAAACCCTCCATTTCCCAAGAGTAATGAGACTTGAACAGAATTTCTGTCTTGTTTCCTTCCTTTGTGTCTTCTGATCCCAAATTTGTCATTGTAGCTCCCTTCCCTTGAGAACCCTGTTGTTTAAGCCCTGCAGGTCTGGGGTCAGGGCAGCTGGTGCCCGGCATGTGGGGCTTGAGTACAAAGGGACCAGTGAAGATTACTGCAGTGTTTTTGGTCGGCCGACACATTTTGTATGGAAAATGTCTTGCGGGAACCTGGTGTCTCAACTGGGAATCCTGGTAAGTTTGTGGTGATCATTGGGACAGACGTTGAATAGCCATGAATTATTTGTGGAAGGGTTGAAAAAGGCTTTAAAGGCATGAGGGATAAAGGTTAAAAATACATGATTTGCTTGCATTTTTTGATTTTCTTAAAGAGATTTGCCCATGGTTTCCCCTTGAAGGTACCATTGCTCTTAAAGGATGGGAGGGAAAGGGTAACGCTTTCCAAGATTATCACAGAGAGTTGGGCCAGTGGTGAATAAACCTTGTAGAAAGACAAGGTAATGGTAAAATGTGTTTTGTGTATGTGATTAGAGCTATGCTAAAATCTAGAGACGCAAAGGTAATTCTCATAGGTGCTTTTAGTCTTTGGACCCTGACTAGAGGTATGACATGAGAGAATGGGTCTGAGAAAAGCAGTCCTCTCTGACTATCCGGGGATGCTTTGACAAAAGAGAAGGAAAATGAACATAAGCGGTTTCTGAACTCCCCTAGGGACAGAAGGAAGTTGGGAGACATCATGCTTGGCTCCGGGTCTCTTAGGTAGGATATCTGGGTCCCTTTGGGACATCTAGTTTTTTTTTTTTTTCCCTCTCTGTCTGTTGTGTTCTTGGCACACCAATCCATCCATGGCTGTCAAAACTGACTGTTTCATAAGTCCGTGTTTTTGTTTTGTGGTTTGATTGATTGTTGTTCTGTGTTCTATGTCCAAAAGAAAAAAATGGTTAAAACTTTATCTTCTGGTAGATCAGCCCTTGATTTAGTTTTAACTCAGAGAGAGAGAGAGAGAGAGAGAGAGAGAGAGAGAGAGAGACAGAGAGAGAATAAATAAAAAGCAGTGTCAACTGGCCTTTGGAGCCCTCACCTGTAGTTAGGAGTCTGCACAGCCAGAGAAGCCCTGCCAGGAGCTTCTCTGAAAAGCCGCTCTTAAAGGGACAGCAGCTTCTCAAGTTCTATGGTAAGGGAACTGAGATTCGTTTTTCCTAGAAAGATCTTTGTGCTTGTGATTGTTGGGTTCAGCAGGTGACAAGGTGCTCCTCTCTTGAAATTACAACTATAAAAATTAAGAATATTGTCTGGTTTAAATAAGTAAATGTATGCAGCCATTTCATTTTTGTTTCTGACTGGTTTTAAAGATATAAATATGTTCTACGTGTCTTAGTTATAGATTATTGGCTTATAAGTTATTGAGTGTGATTAGCTTAAAACTCTAGGTTGGATTAATTCAGAACTTCAACATGTAGCATGAGCCAACCCAAGGAAACAGGTCTCTAAAGATATGTTTAAATTGGGTAACATTCTATGTAATTCTTATCCTAGAAACCAGACTTATAAAAGATAGGATGTAGGGCAGTGTCTCAGTTATTAGAGGCTGTACCATCTTGCGTTTGTGTGCAGGAACGGGCAGCCAAACTTTGTAGCATCTGTGTGATTCACTTGGTGTTTTGGAGAGACTGGATTGTTAGAGGTTGAGTTTTGCTTTCCAAAGTTCTGGCATGCTCTGGGCCTCCATCTCAGAATGACCCAGACTCGCTAACTGCAGTTCAAAAGTAGGGAGACACTTAACTTTGTAATGTGAAAGTAATGCTTTGGTGTTGCTTTTAAAGAGAATAGACCGTTTACACTGTTAAAATTAGGTTTTGCTTCCCAAAATTGTGGTTGTATTCTGGAGTTTCGAGAGAAACTTAAAAATTACAGTTAAACTGCCAGTGTTCCATTGGCTGCAGTTTGCAGTTTGATCACAGGCTCATGATTTTTAGCTTGAAAAGGTCAAAGCTCAGGAACTTTAGGAAGGTCTTGAAACACTCGCCCCTCCAGAAGGAAGAGGCTAATTAACATTCCCCAGACCACAGGGTGGGAACCAACCTGTAGGTGGGGACACATTCCACAGGACAGATCTTTACCCACCTTCAGACAAGGAAAGTCCTTGTCACATCTAGGCTGCTAAAATTAGCTAGTAGAATTTTTGGAGACCCTCAAGCAGGAATTCCTTTTGCTACACAATTGTCTTAATGAGAATGCTAATCTGCCATTTGGCCAACTGGCCACACAAAGCTAAGACAGGTTTACCTGGATACATTCTTCTTTGTGCAGAAATTGGACTCTCATACAGTTGGTGTCTGGCTGCTGCCTTGCAGGGGACTACAGTAGAATGTTTTAAGTATGGGGCATAAATCTTTTTAGAAAAGACTGTCCAAAAATTAGAGGCATAGACAGACAGTAGAATCGCTCCCCTGGAATCTGTCCTCGCTGCAGAAGGGGTAGTCATTGGGCCAGGCTTCAGGCAATAGACTCAGATTAAGAAATACATTTGAGTTAATGCAAAGCTCAGAGCAGCCTCAGTGAGATTTGTGTGGCATGGCTTTTGCTTTGCAAACCCTGCCTAGGGAAGTATTTTGGGCCCTCACCTTGCCTTCCTGAACCTGGGAATTTCTCTTAGGCCAAAACAGCATTATTACAAATCTATCAAGGTGTTGCTCAAAACAAATTCCAAACTTCTGATTTAAGAAAGATTAATGAGGCTATGGAACTTGTAGAGGCATTAAAATCTCGCCTGCCTACTCCATAAAGAATTATTATAGATTTCGAGGATTGTTCTTTATTCCTTTGCATCCTGATGATTCTAAAGGGTTTGTTTTTAGTGTGTTTGCTTGATATTTTAAAGAACCCAGGAAGCAGTATCAGTGGAAAGTTTTGCCTCTAGGAATGGCTAATAGACTTACATTGTGTTAAAAAAAATATGTCTCTGCCTCAATGCAAGAAGTTAGGACTTTGAATCTTTCAGTGCATATTCATCACATTTTATTAGCTGATCCCTCTGAAGGAGTTTTACTACAAGGCTTTGCTCTTATACAACGGGCTTTAAAACTTTGGAGTAGTTGTTGCTCCAGAAAAGATTCAAAGGCAGTATCTTTTTCAATATTTTTTTTCTTTTATTTATTTATTTATTTATTTATTTATTTATTTATTATTTTCTTTATTTACATTTCAAATGCTATCACAAAAGTTCCCTATACCCCCCCCCCCCGCCCCTGCTCCCCTACCCACCCACTCCCATTTCTTGGCCCTGGCCTTCCCCTATGCTGGGTCATATAAAGTTTACAAGACCAATGGGCCTCTCTTCCCAATGATGGCCGATTAGGTCATCTTCTGCTACATATGCAGCTAGAGACACGAGCTCAGGGGGTACTGGTTAGTTCATATGGTTGTTCCACCTACAGGGTTGCAGCCCCCTACAACTCTTTGGGTACTTTCTCTAGTTCCTCCATTGGGGGCCCTGTGTTCCATCCAATAGCTGGCTGTGAGCATCCATTTCTGTGTTTGCCAGGCACTGGCATAGCCTCACAAGAGGCCGCAATATCAGGGTCCCTTCAGCAGAATCTTGTTGGCATGTGCATTAGTATCTGGGTTTGGTGGCTGATGATGGGATGGATTCCCAGATGGGGTAGTCTCTGGATAGTCCATCCTTTCATCTTAGCTCTAAATTTTGTCTCTGTACCTATATCCTTTCATGAGTATTTTGTTCCTTATTCTAAGGAGGAATGAAGTATCCACATGATGGTCTTCCTTCTTGGTTTTCTTGTGTTTTGCAAAATGTATTTTGGGTATTCTAAGTTTCTGGGCTAATATCCGCTTATCAGTGAGTGCATATCTAGTGACTTCTTTTGTGATTAGGTTACCTCACTAAGGATGATATCCTCAAGATACATTCATTTGCCCATGAATTTCATAAATTCATTGTTTTTAATAGCTGAGTAGTACTCCATTGTGTAAATGTACCACAGTTTCTGCATCCATTCCTCTATTGAGGGACATCTGGGTTATGCTACACAAATTGTGGCACAGAAAATTCAAGAAAGAAAAGGTAATTTGCTTACTTCAAATTATTTGCAAAAGCTTCCAAGAGATGTTTTTTGGCTAAGATCTCACTTTAAGCTCACCACAGGATGACTTAAGCCTTTGTTGGATGTTATCAAGGGAGATGAAAATTAACTGGTGAGAGACAAATAGCTTTTCAGAAAGTAGAGGAAGCTTCTGTAATCAATTGTTAACTGCTTATCTTACGTTATTGTTTCTCAGTGTGCCCACAGCAATTCTTTGGCAAAAAAGAACATTAATGTGGATTCATCTTTCCTCATCTCCGAGTAAAGTCTTAGCATCCTGTTCTGAAGCTGTTGTGGTGTTAATAAAAAAAATTATAGGATAAAATCATGAAAGTATTTTGCAAAGAATGTCTTAAAAACCTGATGAGACATCTATTCCTTGTTTCAAACAGCAAGTAAATTGGTTATTAAAGAATACTGACATTTGGCATATTACATAACAAACTTCTTAGGCAAAACTGATAATCATTATCCAAAAGATAAGTTGTGAAAATTTGCTTCTATGCATGATTTTGTATTTCCTGAAAATTTGTGCATGCATTGACCAGGCCCACTTAGTCTGTCAACAGGTTCTCCAGCGCACAAGTGAGGATTAAAGAGAGTGAGGACAGTCGAATAGCATTGTGGCATGACCAGTCTCTCTCTGAAATAAATAAATAAATAAATAAATAAATAAATAAATAAATAAATAAATAAATAAATAAAAATAAGTGCAAAGACTATCGATACTAGTCTCACAGTCTTTCAAAATAATTTAATTTGGTTAAACAGTGTAAGTAATATTTGATTAATGGTTAAATTCAAAGAAGAATTTAATCAATATTTTTTCTGAATCTTTGTGCTTCCAGTGAACATTTACCTCTATTGCTCAATGAGATAATATTTGAGAAAACAAAAATAGTCTAAAGCTACCCATCTCTATCTACAATCATATAAAAGTAAAATGTCACAGTGCCTAGAGAAAAGTTCAAGATAAGTACCTGATTTTTTTTCCCTAAGGATTATTATAACTAGATAAAAGATTCCTCACAAATCTAGAATAGAGTCTATCAGGTTTTCAAATACATCTTCAGAGAGACCAGCAATGGACTTTAAATTCCACATGTTTAATGCTCAGATAAATGCATGTCATGTGCAGTATCAAACATGAACCTCTTAGTTATTATGTTAATTGTAGACATTGCCTGAGCTTTTTTCATTTATTTACCCTACCATCGATGCATTCATTCATTAATTGATATGTATAAACATTGTATACTTGCTAATGATCTATTTTATATCAAGTACATAATCTGTTCAACCATTATATCTATAGTTCATCAGAAATAGAATGTGACACATATTTGTGAAATGTCTACAATAGATACTCGAGGTATGTGTTATGATCTAAGGAAAAAAATGTTTAACACAGTTTGATATTCCTAAAAGTGAGCCTGTATTTTGACTGAAACTTCTAAAATTTGTATTTATTTTTAAGGAGTTTCCTATTTAGCACAGTGAAATAGAGTGATTTTTAATTAGATGCTCAGTTGATGCCAAGTCCTGGTGTAATGCATGCCTCTCAGGAAAGGACCACTAACTGTTAGATGAACAAGACCAGGTGTCTGTCAAACAGGGTAACATATTCTGTGACCTTTTGGGTTACCTACATAATGTTTGTCAAATGTTCTGAGGTTCTTGCTTGGCATTAGTTTGGCATTAAAAATCCATTTTTTTATGAGAGCATTATAAACCTTCCTTTGGATCATTTTTGATGACAAAATTCCTACAGTTTTGGGTGACAGCAACAATACATCAGTCTGTAAGGCATTATGATTATATGAACAGTGATTTGGCTCTTAGCAGAGGAGGTGTCATACCATTGGGGCTTTTTACTTTTTCTTTCTCTTTTTCTTTCTTTCTTTTCTTTCTTTCTTTCTTTCTTTCTTTCTTTCTTTCTTTCTTTCTTTCTTTCTTTTTTTTTGTTCAAAGCAATTAAGTATCAATCTTGTTCTTTTAAAAATGAAATTGACTTTGATCTTTTTTTCCTCTCTAGTTTTCTATAAATACAAGAATCTTTCTGATAAGAAAGATGTGAACATGTGAAATCCATATGAGTGGGATTTATAGTGCTAACGTGATTGGGCACATTAATCACATTGGGGGCCTTGGCTTTCTCTGAGAAGAAAAAGAATTTAATAAAATGGTAGCTATGGTCACAGAATTTTTATAAATTTAAATATGCCTCATGATTACATGCTTTTATTTTAGAAAGGGATTTCTTTGAAAGCTTTGTGTTAAGGATCTTTAGTTAAAGTGCTGCAATGCCAGTTCACTCAGACATTCTCTAGCTGATAAGTATTTGAAATTTTTCCAACTCATCTATTGCTTGCTTGGACATCTGAGTTCATACATGATTTTGTGGTTACACACAGAAGGCGGAGCTACAGCTATGGTATACAGCTATGGTCTATTACAGCTATGTTATAATAAACATAGCTATGGCATAATAAATACAGGTAAGGTATAATAAAGCTATGGTATGTAGCTATGGTATAATATAGCTATGGTATAATACAGCTATGGTGTACAGCTATGGCATAATATAACTAAGATATAACACAGATATGGTATACAATTATGATGTGCACAAGTTTCGTAGAAATTTCTTTGGAAATAGCTGTATCTTTTACCAATATATTTTCATGACATTAACTTAGCAAAAAAAAAAAATCACTTGTACTCCTTAGGAAAATTATTTATTTGTGACAAGGAAGCTACTTCATTTTGAATTACTTGCCTTGAAAGCATTATAACCTCAGCTAGATCACCTAGAACCCATTTAAAAAGCAAACAGACAAGTTGGGTACAATGGCTCAGCACTGAGAAGGCAGAGACAAAGGAAATATGCAATGCTTAGTGGCTGGTAGACCCCATTCTGATGCGTTCTAGGCCAATGAGAGACCTTATCTCAGACACAAACAAAAGCCCTAGCAGTCCCTACAAACTACAGATGTAAGAAAGGACATTCTGAATGGAATGTACTTGCCAAAAAGGGAAGGCAAACTGTTGACAAATGGGACATCATAAAACTAAAACCTTCTCTGTGTCTAAGAAAACAATCAATTAACTGAAGAAAAAGCGTACAGACTGGAAGTGAATCTTTGCCAACTGTACTTCTCATAGAGGAATAATATCCAGAATATACAAAGAACTCAAAAAATCAGAGTCAAAAAAACATGACTCAAAAAACTGGGCTAGTAATCAGGGTTTGTCATCTTCAATGATTAATAAATATTTTAAAGTGTACTACTGGGGCTGGAGAAATGGCTCAGGGTTAAGAACACTTGGCATTCTTACAGTGAACCTAAGTTTGTTGCTAAGCACCCATATTTATGACTCACACCATTGGTAGTACTAATTTCAGGAAACTCAGTGCCTCCTCTGACCACGAGGTCACTAAGCATACATGTGTTGCACAAACACTCATGTAGACATGTGGCACTTTGAATGAGAATGATGCCATATGCTTAGATACATGAAATTTGGTCTACAGTTAAGGAAATTGGTTGCTTTGAGGCTTCATTTCCAGCATTCCCTAGCTGCCTCTGCCTTGGGGCTGTTGTTACAACTGCTCCAGCACCATGCATGCTGATCACTATCATGCTCCCCACTCTTAGAGTTATGAATTCACCCTCTGAACTGTAATCAAGTGCACAGCTAAATGCTTTCATTTATAAGTGGCCTTGGTTATAGTGCTTTGACACAGCAATAAAGAAGTCACTAAAACCAGAGAAAACACAGATAAAATCTAAAAAGTTTTAATAAAATGTACTACCATAGTAAATGATTAATAGATTCATCATATGCTATTTAACTAAAATTCAAAATCATCCAGGTATCTTGCACTATTAGTGGCTTAATTTTTGTTCACCTTAATTCTTCTACATAAAAGAAATTAGTCATGGTGGTGTTGTTCACCGACACCACAGGAGTCTGTTCCTTGGGGTGTAATGTGAGTGCTTATAATGGACAAGCTTTTATTTTCCACAGTCATCCAAAGACCTAGCCTCATTCTCTTCACGTTTAGCAAAGGGACTTCAGAAGGACTAACTTACATCCAGCTGATAGGAGAAAAAGAAATATTGCTATTTGGGTCTTGAATGATCACCAGGGTGGTAGCAATGATACGTGGAGTGACTCTAGAAACTGGGGCCTAGAGCAGGGTCTTTAGGTCACTGGAACAAGAAGAAAATGTAGGAGCTTTGTCCTTCCTCTTCTCTTTTCTTCTTCCTGGATGTGTTAGGTCTCAAACCCTGAGACAAATAGCTTAGGTGCCTAGTTTTACAAATTAAAGGAGACCCAGCTTGCAGGTTTCCCCTGAATCCCTCATTTCCTGATACAGGCCCGTCTGGCTGACATACCCCATCCCTTACCCTAAACTTTTCCAGTCCAGGAGCTAGTAGCTCTTTCTTTAGCTGTCCTTCCCTATATAATCCAGCCAATTTGGCAATGCCAGGCTCTTGGTCCAGGCTACCCTTCTTGGCTAGCAGTTCCTTTACCCTCTCCCATCTCCATTTTCCTCACATGTCACTGGCTCAGTCTGGTCATGTTAATTCTAGATTCTCCCAGATATCCCCGCCTCTGACTATGTTCTCCCTTTTATCTATAATAAATCTTCTTCTCCACAAAACCTAGGAGCAGTCAGGTCCTGTATGTATGTATTTCAGATGCAAGATCACTTACTTTGCCCTTCAAATGCTTGTACCATGATGTACTGGCAGTCGAAATGGAAGCTTCCAAAGATGGGAAAAGTAAAGATTTTCTCTTCTTCTTTATAAGTTAATTATCTCAGTTTTTGTTTATCAGAAATCTGATGAACATAAGGGTGCACACACCTGCCTCTTCCCTGGCCTGGCCCAGTCATAATGGCGTCCATCCAAGGACGTTGGTGAGAAGTGGTTACAGAACTCTGTCTAGATTCAGCAAAGACTGGGAAAGTTGATTCATTGCTGGGTAGAGACTTCGCACCCAGAGTCAAGTCTACAAAAAGAAAGGGAATGAGTCCCTTTTGGAGTAATGGCCATCATTTGTACCTCACCATAGAATCAAAGAATAATGACCCCATAGCAACAGAGTAATGATCCCATAGCAACAGAGCAATGACTCCATAGCAACAGAGTAATAACCCCATGACATTTTACTTGTCCTTTGGTGTGATTTACCAGTATCTTAATACCCTCTTTGTATAATTTCAGATATCCATAGAAACATAGTTGCTCTAGTTGGTGATTTTTAGTTTCAGATTCTAGGATGAGGAGCTAAGGCACATATTTTACTTACTAAAACAGACCTGACCTCCAGGTTCTCCCAGAATCCCTCAGTCTCTACCTGGCACACCCTGCCCCTGACTGCATTTTCTAGTCCAGCCCTTCCCCGAAAGGCTCGTGTGTATATAATCTAGACGTTTTGGTCTCCCTCCCTCCTCTCTTCCCTTTCCTCTTTCCCCGTGCATGCTTTCTCTCTTTATCTTTCCTTCTCCTCTCCCTGCTCCTGGTAATTTCCCTGGCCTTGGTCCTTAGGGCAGGTGAACTCACCAGAGAGCAGCTTCCCAATAAACCTGTGTTTAATATAATCGAATCTGGCTTGACCTGCCTCATTTCATCAGCAGAGAAATAATTTATCAGGTGGTTTGTATAAAGACATTTTTTTCCTGGTACTAAAACCCTGTCATAAAACATTCAAACAAATTTATATCATGAGAACAAAGTTCACAAACATGAGCTTCTTTGAAAAGTCCATGTGCTAGGTACATATAAATTCACATATGACTTGGCATTCTTCAGAGGCTCTTCCAGTCTGCTGTGAAGACTTCCAGGAGACCCATTTTACTCTGGAATGTCACAGTCCTGAAGCCTGCATGAACCTCAGTGAGTAAGGAATACCACTCATGGTCTATGTTACCCTGTCCAGGCTTCAAGCTCCTTGCTTTCTTGAACATAGCTTATCTGAATTAAAAGTCATAAATGTGAAATCTTGGATTTAGTCAATTTACCTCCTGTGTCTGTCCATCTTGGACAGCTACCTATTAAACCACAATCTTCAGCACTGTGCATTTTCCCTACTGCTAGATTTACCTCTTCCATAGGACCTGTGATAACCTTGGGGCACATTCTCCTGTGGCAACTAGGCTCCTGATCAAGGCTCCCATAACCTACTGTGAGCGTTTTACAAGCCTTCTTCAGTTGCTGGGAGAGCTGATATACTCTGTGGCCAGCATTGGCACCTGGGTTCCCAGATATGCTTTAAGAAGAGAATTCTTCTGACACATTTGAAATGACAGAAGGCTGCCTCTTACTTTCTGCAGTCCCACACACAGGTGAAAATTGCTCAGACAACTAGAGATCTGGCTTTCTACACTTTTCCCCCACAGGGAAAATTGACTTAAATGTGTTTCCTTTTTTTCTCTACTATCCAATTCATCTCCCTGTTTTATTCTTTTCCAAGAGTTTTAAATGACCCCCAACACAGAAGTCTGAACATATAAGTGTTCAGATCAAAACATCCCTCTCCAGAAGGAAAGCAGCAAGAATTTGTGTTTTGCATTTAAGAGCATCGTACATCATTCCACTATAACTTTTGCTTTCTTATCAACAGTAATTCCAATTACTCTAAAACTCTTTCCAGCACTGGGAGGGTTCTTAAAAGTATAGTATTCCGCTCTCCAAAAACACCAGAATGAAAAAAAAAAAAAAAGCCTCTCTCTGGACTCCCTCCCAGGCTCAGATAACTTTCTTCCCAGCGAGCATTTCTTTGGCACCAGCGTCTGTGCTATCCAGAAGGTTTACTCAGAAGAGAGCACTCCTTTTTGCTCAGAGGCTTTTGGTTCATAATTCACTCAGAACACATACTTGTTGAGTGGAAAAGGAAGCAATGGAGGGGAGCTATGGTGTTTCATGTGTGTCACCCCTTCCACATGCTTTATGTCAAAAACTCAGTATTACTCAAGAAGAAAAGGATGAGGACAGAGGAGCAAAAGGAGGAAAAGGAGAAGAAGATAAGGATACAACTACCACCAACACCCTGGAACATACAGTATCAAGTGACACATTTTGGAGCTACAGATGACTTCAGAATATTAGAACTCAGCAATCCCCTGAACTGTCCAAGAATAATTAGCTAGAGCTCTTGCTTAACTCTTATATTCAGAAAGCAAGAAGTTAATTATATTAGCAATGGATATGGCAAGCAGAAGCAACAGACAAATGTTCAGTCATTAAAAGTAAAATGAATCTTAACAAAGGAAGACATAACGGAATAAAAACAGAGACTTTGCACCCTAAGCCTAAAGGGAGTGACTACAAAAGACTTGTCTCAGACATGAATATCACCTAGGTGCTCAGAATTAAGCTCACACTTGCTCATCTTGGTAAATAAGAAACCCAACATTTACAGGTTCAATTCCATGTTTTCCTCTCTTTTTTTTCCTGGCTTATAGAACAGCTTACAGTGTGAGAAACTCACACATATAGACAGGTATCTAAGCAGAATTTCAGTGCTTAAACATGAATACACATATGGGGATCTTCAAGCATTTAGGGGGAGTTAACAACATAACAGAGACTCACAATAAGCAAATGATGAATATTAATGATGCAGATAATAGAAAAAGTGTTTTAAAAATAAGACTTTTTTTTTTCAGAGAGAGATAAGAATCAAAGGCAAGATTCCAGAAAAGGGGTTAATCAGAGCACAGGAAAGCATATCAGGAAATTAAGAAGAAAAAAGAGACAGAAATTAAAATCAAATCAGGTATAGTACTGAAATATGAGGTCAAGGCAATCTCTCATAAACTAGCAAAAAAAGATGAACAATAGGAAGAAAATGAAAAGCTCACTTAGAAAAGCCCAGCAGCCCATTGTTAGATTCCACTGCTAGACTCACTGTGTTTCGTTCACTGCTGTATCCATCAGCCCATTCATGAAGCCTCAAGGAAGGGGCATCATAAGAATAAATCACTCCATCCTAGAAGACCTGCTGCACTCAGAGCAGTTGGTAAGAACCACCCTACCACCATCACACACACTACCACCCCTGGCCCTCAAGTCCCAGAGCTGCTGCTGGGAGCCTGATGGACTCAGGACACATCACCCACCAAAACCCCACCTTCCAGAGTACCACTCCCCTTCCTTCCATCCCTACCTCTCCTTCCATTTAGTCCTTGCTGCTGGGGCAGACTCTTAGTTGGCCTGCTCCCATGAAGCTCCGTATCCAGAAACCCTAGAGGACCCGCTGCATTCAGAGCAGTTGAGGACTGGCTGCACTCAGCACAGTTGGACAACAGCTTGACTGTTCCACTGAAGACCCAAAAGTCTGAAGGCCTCCCAGAAGATTTATTGCAGCTAGGGCAACAGATCAGCAGCTTCTCTGCCCCTGTGAAGAGGCCCCAGTTGGAAGGTGCCTCGCAGGTGGTCTGATACAGCCAGGCTGCAAGACTGCCAGGAAACCTGAAACAACCCAGCAACAAAAGAGGCAAAATCTCCATACAGTCACCCACATCAAAAAAACACAAGGGATATCCACATGGAGAAAGGCAAGCTCAAGACCATAAGCAACAGAAGCCAAAATGCATGGGCATCACCAGAACCCACATCTCCCACCACAGCTAGCCCTGAATACACCAACACACCTGAAAATCAGGAATCTGTCCTAAAATCCTATCTCATGAAGATAATAGAGTCATTTAAGGAGGATATCAATAACTCACTGAAAGAAATACAGGAAAACACAGGTAAACAGGTGAAGGAATTGAATAAAGCNATCCAAGACCTAAAAGTGGAAGTAGAAACAATAAAGAAAACANAAATGGAGGCAAACNTGGAAATGGAAAANCTANGAAANAGGTCAGGAATTACAGATGTATTACTAACAGAATGTAAGAGATAGAAGAGAGAATCTCAGGTGTAGAAGGTATGGTAGACGAGATTGACACAACTGTTGAAGAAAATTCAAAACATAAAAAAACTACTAACCGAAATCATCCAGGAAATTCAGGACACAATGAAAAGACCAAATCTAAGGATAATTGGAATAGAGGAGAATGAAGATTCCCAGCTCAAAGGACCTGAAAATGTCTTCAACAAAATCATAAAAGAAAACTTCCCCAACCTAAAGAAAGAGATGACAATGATAAAAGAAGCCCATAGAACACAAAATAAATGGGACCAGAAAAGAAAATCTTCTCACTAAATACACAGAGCAAAGAAAGAACATTAAAAGCTGCAGGGAAAAAATGGCAAGTAACATACAAAGTAGACCTATCATATTTACACCAGATTTCTCAACAGAGACTGTGAAAGCCAGAAGAGCCTGGTCAGAGGTCATGCAGCCTCTAAGAGAACACAAATGCCAGCCGAGGCTACTATACCCAGCAAAACTCTCAATCAACATAGATGGAGAAACCAAAATATTGCAGAACAAAACCAAATTCAAACAGTATCTATCTACCAACCCAGCCCTACAGAGGATCCTGGAAGGAAAACTCCAACACAAGGAAGGGACCTGCACCAAAGAAAGGACAAGATATTAAGCATCCCACAACAAAGTCAAAAGCAGAGCCACAGCACAGAAAGCCACATACATAAACAAACATATCAGGAACCAACAATTATCTCTCTTTAATATTTCTCAATATTAATGGACTTGACTCACCTATAAAAAGACATAAGCTAACAGACTGGATATGCAAACAAGATCCAGCATTTTGCTGCATACAAGAAACACACTTCAACAACAAAGACAGCCACTATCTCAGAGTAAAAGGAAGGAAAAGGGTCTTCCAAACAAATGGTCCCAGGAAACAAGCAGGAGTTGCCATCCTAATATCCAATAAAATAGACTTTCAACCAAAATTTATCAAGGGTGATAAAGATTTTCCCCTTTATATTCATCAAGGGGAAAATCCACCAAGAGATGGTCTCAATTCTGAACATCTATACCCCAAATGCAAGAGCACCCAAATTCATAAAAGAAACTTTACTAAAACTCAAAACTCACATTGAACCTTACATAATAATAGTGGGAGATTTCAACACCCCACTCTCACCAATGGACAGGTAACTGAAACAGAAACAGAAACTAAACAGAGACACAATGAAACTAAGAGAAGTTATGAACTAAATGGATTTAACAGATGTCTACAGAGCATTTCACCCTAAAACAAAAGAATACATCTTCTTCTCAGCACCTCATGGTACCTTCTCCAAAACTGACCATATAATTGGTCACAAAACAACCCTCAACAGGTACAAGAAGATTGAAATAATACCATGCATCCTATCAGATCACCATGGCCTAAGGCTGGTCTTCAATAGCAGTAAAAACTACAGAAAGCCCACATACATGTGGAAACTGAACAACTCTTTACTCAATGATAACTTAGTCAAGGAAGAAATAAAGAAAGAAATTAAAGACTTCCTGGAATTTATTGAAAATTTTGACACATCATACTGAAACTTATGGGACAGAATGAAAGCAGAGGTAAGAGGAAACTTCATAGCACTAAGTAAAGTAACTAGGTAAAGACTCTGGAGAGATCTTACACGAACAACTTAACAACACACCCGAGAGCTCTAGAACAAAAAGAAGCAAGCTCACCCAAGAGAAGAAAGCAGGAAATAGTCAAACTCAGGGCTGACATCAGCCAAATAGAAACAAAGAAAACAATACAGAGAATCAGCAAAACCAAAAGCTGGTACTTTGAAAGAATTAACAAGATAGATAATCCCCTAGCAAAACTATCTAAAGGGTCAAGAGTCAATATTCAAATTAATAAAATCAGAAATGAAAAGGGAGACATACAACAGAATCGGAAGAAATTAAAAAACCCATCAGATCCTACTCTAAATACCTATACTCAAAAAAAAAAAAAAAAAAAACCTGGAAAATCTAGATGAAATGGATGGTTTTCTAGACAGAAGCCACATACCAAAGTTAAAACAAGAGTAGGCAAACTATCTAAACAGGCCCACATCACACAAGGAAATAGAAGAAGTCATTAAAAATCTCCCAACCAAAAAAAGAAAAAAANAAAAAAAAAAAAAGAAAAGCCCAGGGACAGATGGATTTAGTGCAGAATTCTACCAGACTTTCAAAGAAGACCCGATACCAATTTCTCTCAAACTATTCTATAAAATAGAAACAGAAGGAACACTACCTAACTCATTCTGTGAAGCTACAATTACTCTGACACCTGAACCACATAAGAACCCAACCAAAAATGAGAAGTTCAGACCACTTTTGCTTATGAGTATTGATGTAAAAATACTCAATAAAATTCTTGCAAACCGAATCCAAGAACACATCAAAACTATCATTCACCACGATCAAGTAGGCTTCATCCTAGGAATTTAATATAGGAAAATCCATTAATGTAATCCACTATATAAACAAATTCAAAGGGAAAAAAATCACATGATCATTTACTTAGGTGCAGAAAAAGCATTTGACAAAATACAACACCTCTTCATGTTAAAAAATATTGGAGATATCAGGGATTCAAGGTCCATACCTAAATATAATAAAAGCAATTTACTGCAAACCAACAGCCAATATCAAATTAAATGGAGGCATACTTGAAGCAATCCCACTAAAACTGGGGACAAGACAAGGATGCCACTCTCCCCATATCTATTCAATATAGTAACTCGAAGTGTTAGCTAGAACAATAGACAACAAAAAGACATCAAGGAGATACAAACTGGTAAAGAAGAAATAAAGGTATCACTATTTGTAGATGATATAATAGTACACATAAATGACCCCAAAAATTCTACCAAAGAATTTCTCCAGCTGATAAACTACTTCAGCAAAGTTGCCAAACGTAAAATTAACTCAACTAAATCAAATAGCCTTTCTTTATACAAAGGATAAACAGGCTGAGAAAGAAATTAGGGAAACTAGTCCCTTCATAATAGCCACAAATAGTATAAAATATCTTGAGGTAACTCAAAGTAAACAAGTGAAAGGCCTATGTGACAATAACTTCAAGTCTCTCAAGGAAGAAATTGAAGACAATCTCAGAAAATGAAGCAATCTCCTATGCTCATGGATTGGCAGAATTAACATAGTAAAAATGACCATCCTACCAACAGCAATCTAGAGATTCAATGCAATCCCCATCAAAATCCCAACACAATTCTTCAAAGACAGAGAAAGAGCAATTCTCAAATTCATCTGG
Source organism: Mus pahari (assembly GCF_900095145.1). Classification (NCBI taxonomy): domain Eukaryota; kingdom Metazoa; phylum Chordata; class Mammalia; order Rodentia; family Muridae; genus Mus; species Mus pahari. The sequence continues at coordinate 8,428,401 of NC_034600.1, read as the reverse complement.
AAAGGCAAAAAACCCAGAATAGTGAAAACAGTTCTTAACAACAAAAGAACAGTAGGGGGAATCACCATCCCTGACCTCCAGCTTTACTACAGAGCAATAATGATAAAACCTGTATGGTATTGGTACAGAAACAGACACATTGATCAATGGAAAAGAATTAAAGATCCAGGAACAAAACTATACACTTATGGTCACTTGATCATTGACAAAAATGCCAAAAATATATGGAGAAAAGAAAGCATCTTAGATAAATGGTGCTGGTCTAACTAGCTGTCTGTATGTAGAAGAATGAAAATAGAATGAAAAATTTGTCACCTTGTACAAAGCTCAAATCCATGTGGATCAAGAATATCAACATAAAACCAGATACACTGAATTTAATAGAAGAGAAAGTGGGAAAGAGCCTTGAACTCATTGACACAGGGGGATATTTCCTAAACAGAACTCCAATGGTTCATGCTCTAAGATCAAGAATTGATAAATGGGACCTCATGAAACTGGAAAACTTCTGTAAGGCAAAAGGCATAGTCAATAAGACAAATCATCAACCTACACATTGGGAAAAAGTCTTCACTAATCTGATATATGACTAATATCCAATATATATAAAGAACTCAAGAATTGGGGTATAGAGCTAAACCAAAAATTCACATCTGAAGAATCTAGAATGGCTGAGAAGAACCTAAAGAAATGCAAATCAAAATGATCCTGAGATTCCACCTCACACCAATCAGAATGGCTAAGATCAAAACCTCAGGTGACAACACAAGTTGGAGAGGATATGAAGAAGGAGGAACACTCATCCATCACTGGTGGGACTGCAAACTGCTACAACCACTCTGGAAATCAATCTGGAGGTTCCTCAGAAAATTGGAAATAGAGCTACTGAAGACCCAGCTATACCACTCTTGGGAATATACCCAAAAGATGTCCCACCATTCCACAGGGGCACGTGTTCCACTATGTTCATAGCAGCCTTATTTGTGATAGCCAGAAGCTGAAAACAACCCAGATGTCCCACGACAGAAGAATGGATACAGAAAATGTGGTTTATTTACACAATGGAATACTACTCAGCTATTAAGAAGGAAGACATCCTGAGTTTTGCAGACAAGGGGATGGAACTAGAAAATATCATCCTGAGTGAGGTAACTCATACCCAAAAGGACATGCATGGTATGTACTCATAATAAGTGGATATTAGCAAAAACAAAGAAACAAACAAAAAAAACTTACTGAATACCCATGATACAGTCCACAGAACTCTAAAAGCTCAACAAGCTGAAGTGCTCAAGTGAAGATACCTCAGTAGGAGGGAAAGTGGACAGGGTTGGGGGGCAGTGGGGGGAAGAGGGGAACCTGATCTGGTATTGGGTGAGGGAAAAGGACTGAAGTCCTGAGGACCAGCAGAAAGAATGTAAACAGGCAATCTCAGGAAATAGAGGAAGTTGGGGAGACATACCCTCCCTAGAATGTACCAGAGACCGGGAGGTCAGAGACTCCCAGAATTCAAAGGGAAGGTCCTTAGATGAAATGTCCAACAGTAGGGAGAGGGAACTTATAGATTCCACATTCAGCAGGAAGACAGGACATCAAGTGAGGGTTGGGGTTGTCATCCCACAGTCACATCTCTGACCCATAATTGTTCCTGTCTGAAAGAATTACAGGGATGGAAATGGAGAGGATCCTGAGGAAAAGAAGATCCAGTGACAGGCCCAAAGTGGGATCCAGCTCAAGGCCTGACAATATTACTGAGGCTATGAAGCACTCACAGAAGGGGACCTATCATGACTGCCCCCCCAAAAGACCCAACAAGCAACTGAAAGAGTCAGATGCAGATATTTGCACCCAACCAATGGACAGAAGCAGCTGACCCCTGTTGTTGAATTAGGGAATCCTGAAAAGAAGCTGAGGAGAAGGGCAATCCTGCAGGAGGACCAGCAGTCTCAATTAATCTGGATCCTTGAGATTTCTCAAACACTGGACCACCAAATAGACAGCATACACCAGCTGATATGAAGCCCCCAACACACATACAATAGAGGACTTCTGGGTCTGTGTTCATTTAGAGATGATGCACCTAACCCTCAAGAGACTGGAGGTCCCAGGGAGTTTAGAGGTCAGGTTGTGTGGAGGCTGGGAGCATCCACTTGGAGACTTGGTGGGGTGGGTAGGAGGTGTGGGATGTGGAGCAGCTGGAAGGTGGAAGGGGGGGTACAGGAATTGGAATATGGAGTGTAAAATATAAATGAAGACGAAGAAGACGAAGAAGACGAAGAAGACGAAGAAGACGAAGAAGACGAAGAAGAAGAAGAAGAAGAAGAAGAAGAAGAAGAAGAAGAAGAAGAAGAAGAAGAAGAAGAAGAAGAAGAAGAAGAAGAAGAAGAAGAAGAAGAAAAGAAATCAGTGAGTGTTCCCAAAAGCATAGAGGTAATGACAGGACCAAGAAAATCAACACTCCCCAAAATAAAGCATGCATATCTTCTAAAGAGTTTATCGAATATCTAGAAAAATAGAACATTCTTTTTCACAAAATTTCAAAATCCTAACCCAACAGTGAATTAAAATTATGTGAACATTTCAGAGAAATATTGTTAATCCTGAGGTTCTCAGGAGAAAAAAAAAAGAGCAAGTCTCTCTGATTGTGGAAGTTAAACCAAGCAGGTGCTCCCAGGACTGCTGAGCTGGCAGTCTCTCCCTATGTCATGGCTTGAGAGAGCAGCCCCCACTGATCTCTTGAAGAAATAGGAGGAGAACAAAGGAAGGAATTGGGAATGGGGGTTACAAGCAGTTTACATCAGAGGAGTAATTTATCTTGATTGCAAATTGAAGCATTAATTAACAGGGAGTTAACACAGGACAAACCGGAACTTATCCCTTAGTTAGAATTTAGCACAGAACAAACAGGAACATCTTTTTAACTGAATTAGCTGTAAACAGAACTCTAAACCTGCAAGGTATATTTTCTACTTTGGTTTTCCATTAATTTGCAAGACATTTGTTCCTGTTTGGCCTTACACCAACCTGTGAGGTATTTGTTCTCACAATATTAAAAAGAAAAAGACTTCAAAGTTAGAAGAAGTAATTTCTTTACCTAATACTGTTAGCCAAGCTGTTAGATAGCTACAGCCATTTTTATATTTGAAAGTTATCTGGACATTTCTGTTGTACCTTTTCTTTAAAACCTACAGAGTATTATAGGTGTTTTTAAGTAGATAGTTAATGGTCTGATTCCTTCTGGCCTTTTGAGACAACCTTATCGGTTTTTTTTTTTTCTCCTTATTCTGCATTTACCTACCTCCCTCTTTCTAATTAAAGGTCCACCCTGGCTTTTTTTTTCCATTCCCTCTGTCAGATCAGTTAGACCCTGCTATTCTCCTCTCTATTGCTCTTCACCCTACCTGATACCCCAGCAATGCCCCCCCCCTTTTTTCTGGTTTCTACAGTTATTCCAGAATATATACTCATATCTGATGGTTTGGACATGGAAGTTTCAGATGAATGAGAATATGGAATGTTGGTCTTTCTGGAACTAGGTTAGCTCACTCAGTATGATATATTCTAATTCCATCTATTTACCTGCAAATTGTATGATTTATTTTTATTCACAGCTGAATAGTATCTGAAGTAAGTAGGTATAGAAATATGCATATATAATTCAAACAAATTTTCTATCTGGGTGGACAGTGTTCCCTCCATTAGCAAAAGATCATCTAACAAAAACCCCAACACCAGACATCAGAAGCCCTCTTGAATTGTTGTCCAGCATTGTCCTAGAGATATTACAGGCTATTACTATTTCTATTGCCCTTGGTTACCTACAGAGGTAGAACCAACTGTTGAAGTTACCATGCACTGTGGCAGAACCTTCCCCCAATGAATAAAGATTTCAAGGTACTAATCACTGGGCAAGGAGTAGGCAGGACTTCCGGGTCAGGGAGAGGAAGAGGGAGACAGGAGAAAGAAGGCTTCCCTTTTGGACAGGAGAGATCATGGAGGTAAAATGTAGGTAGCAGAGGCCCCGGGTTCAGGTGGCAGATCTGCTGGGATCTGCTACCAGCGAATTTATAACTTAGAATAGCTTACAAATTCGGATGCTCGTTGCTGAGCCCAATTATAATGTTGCCTGTTGATTCTAAACTAAGATTGTATGGTGTTTCCCAGAGGCAACTCAGCTGGATTCCAGAGAAAGGCACAGTGGCAGGGCACCCCAGCCAGCCACCCGAATTTGAAAGCATGGGGTGTGCATGGCAGCAGGAACTTAGCAAGCTAGGTGGAGAGATGTCAGAGCACTGAGTCTGCTGAGAACAGGTTGGCCTTGCCAGCAGTAGTGTGGATTGCTTATTAATTTTCATGCTATAACACACTTCAGACACAAGGCCTAGGGGCTACTAAGCTGTACCTGACCTGAATGTCTTCTCCCTAGGGACAAGCTTTCCCTGGGAAACCTGAAGGAACCATGCAGGCTTCCAAAGGGGCAAACAGACAACAGCACCGTACAGATACAATGCCTAGTGAAGCATATCCATGACCAGCATGGCTTTATGTTCCTAAGGGTGAAGTAGTGGCACACAAACCCTCGTGGTAATCAATATCTCTCTAATTGGACATAAGATCCTCTCAACTAGAGGAAAATTATTCCTGGTACCAGACACTAGAACTACACAGGACTAGCAGAAGGAGGAGAAACAGTGATCACTTTACTAACCCAGTATAATTCCTAACTACAATGTATCCGTTTCCTAAACCCACTATGGTGGTTTGCAAGTTTAGTCCAGAGAGTGGCCTTGGTGGAGTAGGTGTGGTCTTGTTGGAGAAAGTGTGTCACTTTGGGGGTGGCCTTTGAGATCCTCCTTGTAGCAACCTTCTCCTGGCTGCAGTTGGATCAAGATGCAGAAATCTCCGCCCCTTCTCCAGCACTACATCTGCCTGGACTCTGCCATGGTTTCTTTGATGATAATAAACTGAACCTCTGAACCTGTAAGAGTTGCCTTGATTGTGGTGTCTCTTCACAAAAATGAAAACCCTAACTAAGACAGAAGTTGGTACCAGGAGTGGATCAGAGTTATGATAGGCCTGATCATGTTTTGTTTGGAGAAAAGAGGACCTTGCAACTTAGGAAAGCAGTAGAATGCTTTAAGTGGTGCTTAATTGGTCATGCTAGTAGGAATATGTCAGATGGTAGTGCTGAGAGTAATTTTAACTGTGGAGGTCTGTAAGAGATTTCAGAGGAGAATTTTAGTATAGGGCCTAGAGATTATTCCTGTGATGCTTTGCTAAAAAATGTGGCTGATTTTTGTCCTTGTCTGAAGAGTCTGCCTGAGACTAAGGAAAAGAGATTCAGATTAATTGCACTGACAAAGGAAGTCTCAAAATAGCCCATAGATTTTGTCCTCTGGTTTATTCTCATGAAGAGCATTTTAATCAAGCATAGCAAGCTTAGAAAGGAAAAATACAAAATATATGGTTCAAGTATTAAAGGGGTACCAGGAAAAGGAGTGGAGTTAAATCTTGTGTTCAAGGAGATAAACAGACTAAAAGAGTGGTAACTTTGAAGCAAGATCCCACCAAGCTAAGCTTATTGTTTATGCATTTGCACAGAAAGTTATATCACTTACATTTGGACTTTTAACCTGAAATGAATAACAATCCAGAAGTGGAGGACACAGGTTTTGATTTAGATCTTGAGGAATAGTGGCCATGAAAAGCTTAGGTCTAGGTATGGTAATACAGACCTTTAATCCCAGGAGGTATAAGTAAGCAAATCTTGGAGTTCTAGGCCAGCCTTGTACAGAGCAAGTTTCAAGTAGAAAAAAGCTTAGGTCCAGGCATGGTAGTACATAACTTTATTCTCAGGATTTAGGAGACAGAGGCATGAAGATCTTTGAGTTCAATGTCAATCTATAGAGCAAGGTCCAGGATAGCTTAGGCTTAGAATAAAGAAAGCTGATGATGATGTAATAGAATAAGGAAGGGATATTCCAGCCTCAACTAGCAGCAGAACTCAGTGGCTTTGGCCTTGCAATTCTGGGGTTACTGGTACAATTGATGCTGCTGAGCTAAAGCTAAGATATTAGCAGTGATTAAGAAGAGACTAGCATCACAGAGGGGGAAAACTTCTGGGAAGTGTTTTCTGAAAGCACAAAGAAGCTGTATTTCAGAGAAAGTGTACCTTGTGCTACAGCTGGACTTGGTAATGTGGATGTAAAGCTGGGCTCTGGGTGGGGCAGGTGAGAAAATTCAAAAGGAAGTGATACCTGAGGCAAAATTCACCACATTTCACTTGGCTTCATCAATCTATGCATGGTTCTTATGAAACATGATGAAGCAAGAAATACATGCTCCATTAAACAGGACAAGTTTTTGAAATTCTTATAACACAGTAGTGAAGGATAAGTAAGACCTAAGGAAATACAAAGCCAAACAACCACAGTAGTCAACAAGCAAAGGCAAAAGCGCCCCCACTTCATCTCTTGAGGGTTTTCCCTACTATGTGAATCTCTAATTACAGCAGCCTTATATCTACCCAAAGAAAAGTATAATTTTGTGAACTCATTGTGGCTTGGTATGATGTATTTGCATGGTACTTCATAGTTCTCAAAGGATTTCTATCTTACTGCAGCCTTGTCTCAGGAGAACAGACCTCAGTCCCATAGAAAAGCTTGACATGAACCCAGCAGACAGATCAAACAGGAAAGCCAATGTGACTAAGAAAAATGAATTTATTTTGATGGTTATACAACCCTTTTATCAGCAAGCTCACTGAAAGTCTTTTAACATTAGGTAACACCTGGGTGGAGTGTTTTGCTCTGGTATTCCTTATGAACCATTGATTTAGACCACACACACTGAGCAGATTAAAAAAAAAAACATGAATGCTGGAAAGATGACTCAGTGGTTAAGAGCACTGACTATTCTTCCAGAGGACCTGAGCTCAATTCCCAGCAACCACAATTGTCTGTAATTCCAATTCCAGGGGATCTAACACTCTCACACAGATAAATTACCAACACATGTGAAATAAAATTAAATAATAAAATAAACCAATGTGATTGTTATTTATAACAATAAGAAAAAGAAATGGCCTGTTTTATTTGAAGCCCAGCTATATTAAAACAATGGTAAATGGATGGACTTTATGATTTTTTTTAAACTTTCAGAATAGTAAGATAAATTTTAACTTATATATTTATTGAATAAACAAAATTTGTAATGACCACCATCATTAAGCTGATTTGATATACCAGAAATGTAGGGACCAAAGACTTGTGGGTCATGCCTTTACTCTCAACAATGGGGAGATAGAGGCCTCTGAGTTTGAGGACTGCTTGCTCTATAGAGCAGGTTCCAGGACAACAAAGAAACCATTCTTTATATGAAACCCTGCCTTGAAAGACCAAAAAACAGAAAAGAAAGAAAAAGCGAGAACTAAAGTAAAAGAAAGAACCATCATCACCAAAGACTGTAGATGTAGTATCGAAGGCAGGAAGCCGTGCCTTCCACAGCCTGACTTACGCATGCTGTATCCCTGGGGAGCAGGACCGTGAAGCTGTGTGAAAGCATGAGCAGACAGGGATGACCTGCAGACAGGGATGACCTGCAGACAGGGATGACCTGCAGACAGGGATGA